>NC_055661.1:7203796-7426296 GCF_017976325.1 Chelmon rostratus
AAGCTTTGTGTCAGTGCAATTCATTATTATTTTAAATTAATATACATTATTTGGTTATTGGCAGCCCTTTTTTCTGTGTTTTTGACTGTGCTGAAAGTGACATCTGGGACCAAAACTGCAGGATTGGTTTAGGAGGAAACCAATTTTTAATCATCAAGACGGCTGTACACTTGCTTCACTAACCCAGCAATGAGATCGGAATATGTTTGACTGCTTTTGTTTCTTTAGCAGGTTAGCAGCTACTGATGAGTGTTATACCAGAGTGGGAGGCCTGAATGCCAGAAAAAAATAAGATTGGGGACCCTCTGAAGAAAGTATCTGTTACGGTGCAGGTGCTGCAGCAGGGCGGGTTACCAGATTCAGTCCGTCATGCTTAAATCATCCTCGTTATTTTCATCCTCCTACTACTTTTCCTGCGGGCTGAGAGACCTGGAGCCCAAAGATGTTGTCATTTCCCCAGTGAGCCAGACTGTGCTCGGCTTGCCACAAACTACAGGATGAGCTCATACTCTATTACTTATTCATAGGCACCGTCACACAGGCTGACGCAACCACAGACAGACACACTGGCTAAAAGGAGGTGGACTGTAACAGATGGGCTGGTAGGCGTTTACCCGGTGGCAACAGACCAGCAGGATGCAGATGATACTGAGAAAACAAAAAACAGCCATCCTGATATGTTTCTGTGAAACATCCTGCCTGTCTTTGTTTGCTGCCTGTTGTTTGTTAAATCTTGGCTGCATCTTTTTGAGCTAAATGTTTGCGCTGGACCTATAAAATATGTTTGAAATTGGCAGCTAGACACGTGGCACTTTTTTTCACCACTTTTTCAGCTTCTTTCCCGCTGATGAAAACTGGCATTAGGCCTCAGAAAGACCATTGGGTGTTATTTACTGAGCTTGTCCATGTTTCACCCCGTTACTGGTTTGTTTTACCATGCTGGGTCCTTTTGTTTGTCTTAGTGGGTCCATTTATTTAGCCTGTTCTTCAAACAATGGCTGCTCTCCGACTGACGGCCTTGTCTTGTTTTCTGTTTGTGAATTAAGTAAAATGAAATGAAATGAAATGGAAATATGACCCCGAGTTTCAGGCTTCAATGAATCACTCATGGTGGACCTCAGTGTACATTGGTTGCACAAACACCGGAAAATATTAGCGTGGTAATCAAACTTTCACTTCAGTCATTCAGCCCAACATTTTGCTCGTGTTTCTTGTTGGGGAGGGGGTTAGTTTTTTTTGTCCTAAGCAATGAGACCATCAGAGTGATGCATCCGTCCCGCCAATTGACTTTTTTGATTTGACAAAATCATTTAGTCAAACAGGTTGTTTTTCTCTACACCCAGACACAAAGCTGCTCAGCATTGCTGTTTGAAAGCCTCCCTGCTGTCTTTTGAAGAAAACGATAACTGAACAAACAAGGAGGTCAGCTGTCTTGTGTTTCTTTTGGTGACCCTTATTTGCTCCGGTCCAGGCCGTGGTTTGTGTTGACACAGAGACGCACAGAACGGCTCAGAGTAGCACACAGAGTGGTAACCATGGCAGCACACTTAATATTACATCAATGACGTATCTCCACTTTTAGATTGTCCTGTGAGAAGTGTCTGTAAACAGTCAAGTTGTTGATGTAGCATATATGTGTCACAGTGCTGACTTGGATTAAGATCGACTTGCTGTTTTCTTTAGGGTTAATTAGTAAAGTAGCAGGCCCAGCCGCTCCCTTATTGCCACCATTGTGGTGCCCTTCAACAAAGCACTTAAGTGAGCAGAATCGCCACAGTGGGTAACAGATAAGATATGTTTGTACTGAGCAGGTTCCAGGTGTGAATGTGTCTGAGTGTGGAGCAGAGTGCTGCTGAAACAGTCTTTGTGTGCTGTGAACCCACCCTGAATTAATAAAGGTTTAAAAAACATTCCTCTGCATTAGGCCTGATAAAACTCTAATAAATCTATAAAACTGCAGTGACATTCAGGCCTTTGAGATCACAGATTTTTGAAGGTTTTACCACATTCACTACATGTGCAAAATATCAGGATACTATGAAAACTATCCAGAGACGAGAATCTGCAGAGTTTTTTTGAAATGATCACCCTGTGATAACGCTGTTTTGTGTGAGTATCACTTTCATAACTCCTTGTTATGAAAGGGACACACACACACACACACACACACACACACACACACACACACACACACACACACACAACACGGTGGGAAGAGGGTGGAGATGTTTATTGTCAGTACACGTAGACATCTGACAACAAACCAGTTGCCGTAACTCATGTGTGTGCTTGTGCGCCTGCGTATGTGTGTGTGTGTGTTTTCAGGGGCTGTAAATCATTGTGGTTTTTTTTTTTTGAAAGCCATCGTTGCCAGTCTATCTGTCCTCAAGACACGCACACTGACGCAAACAAGGTATACATGTCTTGTGGACAGCTGTGATGGGATCATATGCTGCAGAATGTCTTGACATTATTACTTGAACGATGTTAATAGCTGGAATAAGAATTGCCTGATCATGAAGTGCAATGAAGGAGGGATGAGAGAAGAAAAACTGTGTGCAGAGAGAGGAAATTCTCTTTGTTTCCAGGTTTTCCAGGGCTTCTCTTTATCCCTTGGCGTTCATGTTCAGTTTGCTTGAATCATGGCCTTTATTGGAGAAGCTAATTTTCCATCTTGGCAACACTTACCCACATATTGATCATAACTTTGGCTCCTTGTAGTGTTTGTTATGCATGAAATGAATCTGCAGCTGGATGCATTGTAATTTAATCTGGATCACAGCCTTTGCTACATGTGTGGGTTTAAATCTGGTACGAAGCCTGAGACGTGTGTGTATGTGCTTTATACACACAGACAAAGAAACTGTTACTGCTGAGTCACTGGCAGGAGGACATGTGTGTTTTATTTGTGTGAATAAGAACAGACTTATATTGAGGCAGACAGGCTGCTGAGTCATGTAACCCTGAATTTTAACCCCACGTGTTGGAAAGACAGTTTTCCATCCAGCAGTCAAGGCACCTCCATTTACTTTGCACCCATTTATTTTCAAAGCCTTTCAAATGTTTTTTTTTAATGCAAAATTGGATCTGTATGTGTTTTCCATGGCTTTGCCAATTCAGAGGCATTAATCTGAATTCTTTTTCTCTCTTGTCTTCCCTCCCCTGCTCTCCATGTTTTTTCCTCCTCAGGACCAGTTTGATAATCTGGACAAACACACTCAGTGGGGGATCGACTTTCTGGAGCGCTACGCAAAGTTTGTCAAGGAGAGGCTCGACATAGAGCAAAACTACGCCAAGCAGCTACGGTACACACACACACATATACACAAACAACAGCAAATAAACACGGGCAGATATACACACTAAGGCTTTCAGCGTACAGCTATGGGAGATTTAATGTGATATATTTTTGTTTCTTTGTCTTCCTCTTGCGAAAACAGGAAGATTTTTTGGTACAAGGACATCCCCATCAAGCTTTTTTTGCCCTAAATCTGAGTCATTTAAGCCAGAGTCTCTCCCAGTACTGAGTCCTGATCTGATATTTATAGGTTCCTACATTATTCATCTGCACAGACATTTAAGTACTTTTTAGTTACTGTTTTAAAACAAATCCAATTACTGAACAGCTTGCTTAAAACAAAGCTAGCCTGCATCATGCTAGCTTTAATGAATTCTTAGATTTTTTTTGTACAGTGACCTAGAAAGAAAAACTTACGGTGGAATCAGACTGCACAGTATTTTTGTCTTTTGGTCACCGTGTCCGATTGGGGAATTATAAAATCAGTCTTGCTGTCTGAGACATGGCAAAGGGCCAATGTCTCAAACGTCATAGAGCCAGACCGTCCTGAAGCTTCCTAAATACAGATTCGGTTGCCTTCCATGACAATGCAGGGACGCTCATTTTCAATTCAGTCTCCACACACCTGTCATGTTGGGTGGTGATCTGGCTGATTTCTCTAGCATACACATAGTACTAGAAAATACCAAATTTCAAATACAGATTTGACAATATAGTTGTGCAAAATGTTGAGAATGTCATATATAAAGGCAAAGTGAGCAGTGATGTATTCATTGATTTATTTTAATTCAGTGTTTCAATGCCTGTTGAGACAACTCAACCCAGTAATCCTCATTAAAAACCAGTCCCAGTGGTTGTTGGTGTGTGATTTCAAAGAGGGGAAATCCCCTCAGAATGCCCAACACACACACACACACACACACACACACACACACTACTGCTGTAGGTGTGAAGAATGATCAAAGATTGAGCTCTGTGTGTCTTGATGTGTGCACATTTTTATGTGTAGTTCAGACAATAAGTCAGGCAAACACACACACACACACACACACACACACACACACACACACACACACACACTCTCACTCGTCTGCTCTCTAGTTAAATCATTAACTCGCTGCTTTAATGGAGTCTGTATGGTCAGAGCCTGAGGCAACGGACAGGCAGAGACTTTGATGTTTAAGTCTTGATTCATCTTTAATAAAATACTGAGATCCTCTGTGTGTGTGTGTGTGTGTGTGTGTGTGTGTGTGTGTGTGTGTGTGTGTGTGTGTGTGTGTGTGTGTGTGTGTGCATGCATGTGCACGTGTGTGTGCGTGCCTGTCTGACTGCCTCCTGCTGCCTCTACCTGTCTCTCTACCAGGCTTGAAATATCAGACAGTGTTTTAACCTCTGCATGTGCTTGTCTCTGTCTCTCCTATCAGGAACTTGGTGAAGAAGTACTGTCCAAAACGCTCTAAAGATGAGGAGCCAAGGTGGGTGAATTAAGACCATTTGTTCTAGTTTGTCTTTATGCTTTTATTTACTACTTGAGCGTCTCCTTGCTGTGAGTGTAAAAGGCCTGCTAGACAATATATTTTTATCCTTCCTGTGTTGGAAATGATATTTGCCTCTTGGTTTGTAGGATCCAGACTCTGGTTTTGATGTGGTGCTGCACATTCTGTCTGTCTGCAAAAACAGTTTAAATGGCCTTATGAGAACAGTGCACTGATGCACCGAGCAAGTGCTTTAGGCCACTCAAGGAACACTTGATTTGTTAAGCACATTTCAAAAACAAGGATGACTGGATGTGCTTTAAATAAAATAGAACATATAACGTAGAAAATTTAATGGACCCACTCACCTGTCACTATCCTCACTGAAACAGATGATCGGCCTGTTGAGCCACATGCTTTCACACTTTCACCTCAAGTGGTCTCACTGTGTGTTCTGACTACTGTTTTTGAAAAATGTGGCACATTTTAACAACATTGTATAAAAATATTTCATAGGCTGGAGAGAGTAAAATATCAGTTTGTATTCAGGTGGATAATCCTTTGCAGCCACTGATTCTTATGGTCTATGAAATTTTCTACTCATTTACACAATACAACGTGTTGTTGCTGACAAACATGCACGCACGCACGCACGCACGCACGCACGCACGCACGCACGCACACACACAGTGTTTCCATCACTTTTGTACGCTGTGTGTCCAACCATTCCTTTTTTTTTAGTCCTCTGGTCTTGAAAATACCTGGCAGTCAAGCTAAGTGGTCTTGATTGAGGTCACTGTATGACTGAACTGTAAAGGCCTCTATTTAAAGTGAACTGCAAAAATTTGGTAGTGTGTTATATTTTGCAATGTCTGTTCTGTCATAGTTCACCAATGAGATGCTGTTAAGTCATGAACTACAAACTAAAATTCATCCTTGAAATTTGTGAATTAATTTAGAATAAGAAGAAAAAACTGCAGCTCTTCTGAGAGTGTGTTTTTTAAAATTCAACTGTGTCTGTTGTGCAGGTTCACATCATGTCTGTCCTTCTACTCCGTACTGAACGAACTCAACGACTATGCTGGTCAGAGGGAGGTGGTGGCGGAGGAGATGGCTCATAAGGTGTACGGAGAGCTGATGAGGTACAGCCAAGACCTCAAAGCTGAGAGGAAGCACGTGAGTATACTAACAAGTTAATGCTTCACCGTTCTCTGCATACAGTATTCTTGAATAAAAGTGACGCACAAGGTTTATTTTCAGTGCTTTTCGGTGCATCGGTTGATAATTAAGACCTCATTTCTGAGAAAGCTTGTTGCTTCCTGCCATAAAACGGATGTCGCTCGCTGCCCTCAGCGTCCTCTGTGTCACCTCATACATATGCATGTGCGTTTGTTTTTCTGCTTGGCTTTTCTCAAGAGGCCAAATATGTTGGATGCGATGTCAACATCTGTCTTTTATGTCTGCGACCATGTGCTGATGCTATTATGTGCTTTGGAAGAACAGCGCCATCTTCTTGTGCAGCACTGTTAAATATCAATGTACATTCTGTTGTCCCCAGTTATGATCTTGCTTGTTTGTATTTGTCATATTGATGTCTTAAAATAAAGGAAATGGTAGATCAGTTCCACAGGCGACAAACTGCTTGCTGATCTTGAAAATAGAAGCTGTTCTTTTATAGCCCGGCAGTGATAAGAGTGTTGCACTCATGACTGGAGAGTTGCTAATGTTGGCTGTGTCTTTTTTTAGCACAGAGCCTTATTTGTTGAGGCATAAAGAAACACAACGCCCATTTAATAGTTGTATAATACGGTCATCTGAACTTTGTCAATGTCTCATCTCTCTATTGGACCAGAGTAAGGATTTACACCTTGATAGGATCGGCTGCCTTTTCCATGAACTGACCAATTCTCTTGTTTTGTTATTACCTGCCGCACAATGGTACTGATTTTTCTGATTCACATTGTCCTTATTCTAGTCTATGAATTCCAGTTGAAAGTAGGTAAAAATATAAATATATTATCTTACAATTGAAGGCATCATGAACTTGCCTTCTTTAGTTTGTAAGAATTTTTAAACAATGCCTCCAGTGGAAGCCATGACATTTGATAGAAACGATTACACACACAAAAAAAGAAAGCACAGAAAATCCCTTTTTTTTTAACTCACTGAGGGGAGGATGTACTGTTTCAACCAGCAGAAGAGGACAACCCCAACTTTATCTTTATTTACTTGCTTTTCCTGAGGCTTTTAACCACATCACATGGTCTTTATATGCAGACAGATCTTGCTCAGTTGTCATGGAGGAGGTAGATGTGTTCAGTGGCAGTTCCGTAGCACTTGTCTCCTCCCTGTTGGTTGAAAAGTAAAACATCAAAATAGTAGTTTTGACAAAACGGTCCCAACTCCAGATCCACTACTGTCTTTTTCTGGACGTTATCCACATCATGTGGTCGTGATCAGCGTGTGTCTCTGCGACAACTGAGCAAACTCTGTCTGCTGATGCAGCTGACAGCTCAGACCTTGTGATGGGATTGTTTTGTCAAATTATACATACAATAAAAAATCAAATCAAACAGAACGTTGTGAAATATGTTGTCTCCTAACAAATATTCTAACCAAGACTGCAAAACTTACTACTGGCTTTCGTAATAAGTAACTAGGTTTTAGTGCAGTTCAGCCTTAATTTTCATTTTACTACTCTAGTCACATGGCTCTAGTAAATCTTTGCCTGCAGCCTTCCCACCTTTCTCTCCAGTGGATTGTTGCTGTGTATGTAACTGTGAAACAAACTTAAAGTCCAGTCATTTTGTACATGTGCATATGAATGTGTTCTTATATACATTATTTATGTGTATTTTCCTGTCTTCTTCCTGTCAAATTGTCTCTTGTTTGTGTGTGTATGTGTTTGTGTGTATGAGCAGCATCTACAGGAGGGCAGGAAGGCCCAGCAGTATTTGGATCATTGCTGGAAACAGATGGACAACGTAAGTGTGGAGAGAGGAGGAGGAGGAGGAGGAGGAGGGATGGAAAGAAAAAATGGAGTGTTTAGTGTAAATAGTGTCTGTTAGCGACAGCCAGCTGTACTCATCTTATACATGTCTGCGCGAGGAATGCAAGAAATGCTAACAAAGGTAACTGTAGGACAAATGGGGATCCAATTAGCCTTTAATTCCACACATGCCATTAGTTAGCTAAGAGACAAATATGGCATCTCTGCCACTTGTGTATGTTTTATATTAAATCTATTATAGGCACCGTTCTGTCAGAACTGCTAGAGAGTATGCTATTATAGTGTTTGTCTGTGACTGAGAACATACAGCAGTGTCCTTTTCCTGGCAAACTTCCCAGTCCATGGGGACCAAAAACAGGGGCCAGGATCAGGAACCACACACAAACGCACACACACACACACACACACACACACACACACACACACACACACAGGCCTGAGTATAGACCAGCTCCTCCCGAGTCAGTCCAAAGCAAAGGCCCATGTGCCACATTTGGCCCTTGACAACCTTCTTCTTGACTCCTCAAAAGCTCCAGAGAGAGATTCCATGTGTTCACGTCTGAGGTCATTTCATTTGCTGAGTTATTTTATAACAATCTGTTCATTAGAAGACTTATAATTAAACCGCCACAATTCCATAAGAGCTGAAAAGCTTATTGCTGCTTGTTAAATGTATGAATAATACATGTCCAGTCACATTTTCTGTCCCATAGCTGATTAATGGAGTTGCTTCACTCTTGCACATCTGATGCAGAGTGTTTCAGTGTGTGGTCTGCGTGACTTTAATAGTGACTACTTAATGACTGGACTGTAATGTCTCAGCTATTCACTGTGTTTCCTTCACTCCTAATGTAACCCAGATGGGCCGGCAGGAAGTAAACTATCTCTCTCTGTCTGATTCATCTCCCTCTTTGAACTCTTTGAAAAAGACAGGAAACAGAGACAGTGCATTCTAATGAAGAGGTTATACACTATATTCTTTGTTCTCATTGATGAATTTAACATTGTGCCCTCTTCCTTTTTCTTTGCTTCTTTTTTCCAGAGTAAAAGGAAATTTGAGAGAGAGTGTAAAGAAGCAGAGAAGTCCCAGATTACCTACGATCGGTTAGATAATGACATCAACGCCACCAAATCAGAGGTGGAGAAGGTAGGAAGCTCCCACCTGCACCACACCCGCTGTCAGTCATTTATTCTTCGACAAACCAGTGCAATAAACTGTCCTCAGCTTCTCCTTTTTATTATCAGTGACAGTAGCAGCATGTTTACTTTCAGTCTGCAGCGGGCAGATGACTCAAGGCTTTAAATTATTGGATGGCAGACAATAAACATACACCTCTTTATGTTGTATGTGTATGTATGTTTTGGCATTAGAATCCATTTTTAAAGTTCCACAATTCAATAACACAGCTTCATCATACCTAATGTTTTGTTTTGCTTAAAGTTAGCAGTGCGTAATTGATGCCCATGAAATTATACAGTAGCTCCTTTTTTCCCCCTCACTTACTGTATAATTAGACTATGTGGATTAAGTTTAAGCTTGACGGAACATAAATCTTTCCATATAGAGTTTAAAGCACAGCCCAGTAAGCCTTGTTTTTAGATGATGTGTATGTGTTTATGTGTGTGTGTGTGGTTTGTGCTGTTGAACCTACAGGACTCCTATTAAAACTTGACTTTCCATCCTTTCTAGGGAAAATAAAAAAAAGGGTGACTTTCTTAGTTCAGCTGCAGCTTCATTTTTTAGAGTTTCAAGTACCATTATTTGTGAAATTTTCTTGTGTGGTGGTTGTGTGTTGGACAGACAGGAGGGTGTGTGTGGTTCTGATGTTTGTGCTGAATTGTTCAGGCCAAAGCCCAGTTCTACCTGCGGACTCACATGGCTGACGAGAGCAAGAACGAGTACGCTGCTCAGCTCCAGAACTTCAACGCAGAGCAGTGGAAACATTTCAACAACGCCATACCACACATCTTCAAGGTAACGCAAGCATGTTAAACTGTAGCTTCACGTCCATGTTTGAGTTTGTCTTGTTAGCGTTTGAATAAAAGTCTCTGAATTTGAGTTGGTTGATTCAGTTCAAGGTTTGTTTGTTTTTTTATTTTATCCATTTCATTATTTTTGATTACATTTTTGTAACATTTCTATTCCGTGAACATAATTGAGTAAATGTTCAACAATACTATACGTGCCAGACAGCAGCACTACCTATGAAATAGCCATCTTTTTTTTTTTTTTACTGTGAAAACACAAGAGATTGTTTCTATGCCTTTGTTACTGTGCTGTCTATTAAGAGCCCCCACAGCACAAAAACCTTCACTTTTTATTTCCTGTGTTGCATATTTTCCCACTGAAGTGTGTGTACACATACAAGGAATTTGAGTCTGGTTTTAAGTTGCTCTAAGTGTACCTTATACACAGCTCAAGGGCACTTTACAGGAGGATAGAAATAACCAAGCAGCTAGAAACAAGGACAACAAAGCTGAACAACAATAAAGAGTTAAAAAATAAATGTAGAGCTGTTATGTACAGGCGGGTACAGTAGGTGTAAAAGAGATGGTTATATAAATGTATAAAAAGCAGCAATGACAAACAACATTTAATGTCTATATAGATGCATACACTGTACACACTGTAAGTAGTGATGGTGGTCCATATACAGTATACACAGCATGCAGCATATTTGACAATAAATGATTTACGTTCGAGCACAGTGTGTACCCTAAACTGTGAATTTATAACTTGTATGTTAGTGGATGTTTTAGTGTTTGTATTGACACTATATGACTGATGTTAACTATTCATCAGAGTGAAGTGGTATGGAAAGAAACTGCTCCTGTGTGTGGCTGTGTTGGGCGCCGACCAGAGGGGAGAAGTTTGAATGTTTGGAAATGATTACATCCTAAAACTGTTGTCCTCTTTAGAGAAAGTGTCAGTCCCTGTCTGGGTGTCCCATTAAATGTTCAATTTAGCAGCATTTCTAATGTAAACCATTATTAATATATTAAGTGGGTGTCAGTGCTGTCGAAGTGTCTGTATGAGGACTGCAGCATATGGCTGGTTCCTAGTGTTTAGTCCATGTCCTCTGCCCTGTGTTACAGAACCTGCAGGACATGGACGAACGTCGGACAGTGAAGCTCGGAGAGACGTACCGGAGCTTTGCTGAGGCAGAGCGGAGAGTCATTCCCATCGTCTCAAAATGTTTGGAAGGAATGGTTTCCGCTGCCAAAGCTGTCGATGAGCGAAGGGTATGTAGTAGACTGGAGGAGGAGTGCCCTGTAAGGAAACTGTCCTGAAGAAATAAGCCATTACAAAAGTAAGGGGAGGGGTGAGAGAGGGACGAGAGGAATTCTGGGTGTTAGAAGGCAAACTCATTTTTACTTGCTTGGTATGTCCTCCCTCTCTTTCTGTCTCCCACCACTCACCTGTCCGTCTGTTTTTGTCCCTTTTGTCCCCAGGATTCATCCATTGTCGTGGAGTCGTTTAAATCCGGCTTTGAACCTCCAGGTGACTTCCCCTTCGAGGACTTCAGCCAGAATCTGAGCAGAACAGGTTCAGATGGGACCATCAGCAACACACCTAAAGGAGACAGAGAGAGAGACGGGGCCCCGGGGCCACGACCCGACCCCAAACACCCCATGAGCAGAACCAAGAACAAGCTGTGGCTGTTTGGGAAGAAACCAAAGGTACAAAAAGTGAGGGGTGCTTGTTGTAGTTTGAATCAGGTGCTCAGCTATTGTTGAAAATAGACTATAAGATAAAAAGCTCCAAATAGATATCTGAAATTTTCTCCTTAAACATGAAAAGAGCTAGTCATTTATCAAATCAGCATCATCTCTTCATACTAGTGAAGCCATATTGTGAAACTCCTGTGGAAACACATGGGAACAGTGTTCTTGTGTCATCATTTGTTTTTTTAAATTTGAAGAAATCTTGTTTAAACTGAATGAGGCAAAAGTAGAAAAAACAAATTCTCTTCTTACAACTGTGCTAAACAGCTGTTCATAAACATTCATAGGATGCTTGTAATCATTTATATCTGCATTGTTTTATAAGTGCAGACGTTATGCATCAGTATACTTAATATGTTGTTGTAAGTGTGGACAATAGTATTTTTTGACCGAGAGGAAATGCTCATGAGGGCTCTTAATAATGCATTACAGATATAGTAGTCATAGGAAATGCCTTCAGAATTATACTATTTATTTTAAATGAACAACAAGGACTTAGTGTCTGTTCATTTTGCTGGTACACAGTTAAAGAAAGGCCCAGTGTTCACTTCCTCCCTGTCGTGCATATTATAGTTAGTGCTATAGAAAATCCCAGCCCTGCAGCTCTGTCAGTCACATCCTGAACTCATTCATTCTGATGTTCTGCCCGGCCCTCTGCAGTTCTTTCTCTTGCAGAGACTTTGCACATACTGTACAGTACAGCAGGAAAATAAACACAGGTAGACTTAGGTCATGTCACTTTCTCTGCACCGTCCGCTCCACCTGCTGTAGGTTTTTGTCACCCTCCCTGTGTTTGGAACAGCACTCTCAAATCGTTTCTCCGATACACTCCTTGGACCTTGGCCTGCACCGTAAACACCATGTTGGTGAATCATTAACAATCTGCTGTTGGTTTGTGTTAGCGTCATCAGGAACCTGTGTGATGGATAAGGATGTGTGTTTGTGTCATGGGTTAGTTTAATTGTTTAACACATGGCGCCCTAAATTTTCACAGGTGTGTCCCATACAAGCTTGAATTTAATACTCATACTCATAGTTAATACTCATGACTAAAAAAGTAACAAAGTAAAAAAAACCCCAAACATCTTTAGGTATTATTTGGTTAAATATTTCTTGAGAATTTAACGCTCAAAAACTGAGTTCAGCTGCTTCGTCACATCAATGATGTGATCAGATTTGACTGACTATGGCCAAGCTAATAATAATAATTGTGTACGAGGTCGCCATGGTGCTCTGACTTTGTGAAGAAAGGTCACTCGCTGGAATCCGTGTGAAGCTGAATGTTTTCATGATAAGTTCTGTTTCATTTGCAGTTTCAAAAGTAAAAACTTTGACTTGTTCTATGTGACCATGACAAACTCTCCCCCAGAGCTAGAAACCACCATCAAACAAGAAATGGTCTCCAGTGTGCCGCCCTGACCTCTGGCTTTGTCCTCTCTTCCTGCCTCCCCACCAGTCCCCTTCCACCTCTCCTCCACCACCACCTTCCTCCTCCTCCTCCTCCCGTCCCCGGCCCACCTCCCACATTTTTCCTCCACCCCGGTTCAGCTCTGACCGAGTGAGCCACTATCTGTCTGAGATAAAGACTACAGTTCCCAGAATCCCCCAGAATTTGAAGGGCCTGAGGAGAGGGGTGAGACAGGAAGTAATGTTGTAGTGTGTTTGTTTGAGACAGGTTGGTGTGATTTTGGTCTTCCAGGGTGTCTGCAGTTCCTGGAAAAACTTAAACCCGGGTTTTAGAAGTGAGAAAGGGGTTGTGTTTTCTGAGGGATGCAGTCATATTTCTGCTCTCGTAGCTCTGATTTGATTAATATTTTCAAAACGTGATTTAATTCTAACTAGATGAAACTTGCAGACACCCTTTTCTCATTTCTTTTTTTGTATTCTCTGTATTGCTTTCTTGGTTTCTTTCTCTTTCTTCCTCTCTTTCTCTTGTGTGATGTTTTTCTCCTTTCATTAATGAGACAGATTTTCGCTCCAATCACATGATGGAGGATCCTGCTGATTGATGGTGTGTGTGAGGGGTTTGGAGGGTTTTTGCTGTTCTGGTGTCAGTGTTGTGTGGGTTAAATGGTGGCTGAGAAATGTGTTCCCAACATCATGTGTGTGGATCTGATGTTGGTATGGCCCGAGTTTGCCGTGATCTGTGTGTGTGTGTGTGTGTGCGCGCACGCGCGTGCGTGTGAGCGTGCATGTGTTGGAGTGGCTCTGCTAACAGTGTCATTATGCTCTGTAGCAGAGCTTTCAGCTTTCAGTTTAACACAGACTTGTGAATAACACCCGCCTCACTGCCAATTCTTCGATTGGCTTTTGTTCTGTCAGTTCCACCAGGACCATCTGTGATTGGCTGCTTTTAAATGTGGGTTAAACCTCTCAGAGGAACAGGTGGATGAGCTGACTGTGGTTATGATGCCCACAGTTTATGGAATATAAAGTAATTCAGAGAGATGTCATCCAGACAGATACAGTCAGGGATTTGACTTCAAACTGTGTCAGATGTCGGTTAAAAGTTTTCTTGTGAGCAGTTTACATTGGGTGTATCCCTAAGGCCTCCAAATCATGTTGAATTCATTAAGTATTCCCATACTTTAAACAGAGCTGCATTGATGAATCAATAAGTTGATCAACAGAAAATTAATTGGAAAATACTTTGATAATCAGTCCATCCTCTGCTTTCAGCTCCTCATGTGACGATTCTGTGTCATGACTGTAAACTGAATATCTGCAGGGTTTGGACTGTTGGTTGACTCTGTAAAGACAAAGCACTCAGTCCATGAATTGTATAATAATCTGCATATTAATTGATAATGACAGTTATCATTAGTTGCAGCTCTCATTTTTAATTCAGGGTTGTTTACCTCCAGATGTGCATCCTCACAGTCTTCTTCACTGCCTTTAAAACAAACTGGTATGCTTGTTTGCACATTACTGCCACCAACTGTTGATAAATTGAATGGCACAAACAAAAAGGCACCCGCGTTGCACCCGTTGCTCTGTGTTGCAACTAGTGGTCTGAGGCTCCACAGGGTACTTTTAATTATTCATTTAGAGATTGTCATTTAATAGAGATATGCAATAATAAATTTTCAGTTTCTACCACTCATTCAGCCCACATGTTTTTCTCCAAATTATCCTGAAGGAATTGCATTCATTATTTAATCAGCAAAAAAAAATCCCAATTTCATTTTGATTGAAAGGCTGTTCATCGTTGAAGATTTTGTCACTTTACGCCAAAGAAAAACATAAACGTGCCTCCCTTGAAGGCAGGAAATACAATCACAAGTGAATCATTGCACAGCAGATAAAAGTTTGTGTCCATTAAGTAGACATGCGGCTGTTATTTAGCAAACATGAACTGTGGAAATTGTTGTTGAGTATACATGAAGTATGTGAGAGCGTTTACACTGGCCTCCTGGCATGTGATGATTCACTGCTATTTTATCAGGGAGTTACTGGGAACACATATCGATCCGACTGGTTTTTGATGCTGACCCGCTGGCGTGTTGGTGGCTGCTTGACATACTGACAACTAACCAGCATCTCATGTTGTTTGTCTCTTTTCACTGTAACGGTTAATGCGTCAGTGGTCAGTGAAGATGGTAAGTGTGTGTTTGTGTGTATAGACTAGACCCAGCAGTGTAGGTGCTCGTGCACATATCCTCACCATGTAGGACTTCCCATAGTGTCCAATATGTGAATCCAGTAGTGATAGTAAAGATAGCTCCTAGTTCAAATAGATGATGATCTTCTTTTCACCCACTAAAGCTGTGTTACACCCATTAAGGTACAAATAGAGTTCCCCAGTTTTAGTCCATTTTAATGTGAGCTGCTGCACAGTGTCGCTCATCAGTACTGACACTGTCCCAGAGAGGAAGATGTGTCACTTCAGAGGAAGATTATTATTTCTAGAAAGCAACATGTAGGAAAAAATGAATGCTCTTGAACACAGTAAAATATGTTTGAATACCCACCAGGCAAACAGGTATCTGAATATCTCAATGTTGATTATTATTATTTAGCCCCAGGTATTGATTGTACATTAGATTTTTTGACTTGGCAAAACAATCTCACCGCAGCTGCTGTTTGCTGCTGACGTCAACATGTCTTGAGATGTTCGGAGCACCCGTCAGCTTTAATGTCGGACATTTTGAGATTTCTGTCTTGTGATATAGCATTGATTATCAGTCTCAGTCAAGTCCCGGCTTATGGAAAGAGTGTTATTACCAGGTTAACAGACATACAGAGGAATGTTTGCTGGGAACAGTCTTCCACATCACTAACTTTGTCCTGAGGTGGTATGTGGCTCAAGATATGGCTTTGTTTGTTTTTTACGACCAGGCCCCATCTGTGGAGGATTTCAGCCACTTACCCCCCGAGCAGAGGAGGAAGAGGCTGCAGCAGAGGATCGACGAACTCAGCAAAGAGCTCCAGAAAGAGATGGATCAGAGGTAGGACCTCACCCACAATTCCCTGCGCAACCCAAATCATCACTTTTTATTACTTATTAAAAATCAAGGTCTGCTCAGAAAGCTTTTCAGCCATGTTTTTCAGTCATCCAGTTAGAAAATAAGTGATCTGATGCAGCGGTATGTTGCTCACTGCAGAGCAATGAGTTGCAAGGCTGCAAGAAACAAACGAGTCAGGAAAAAGCTGTTTTTGGTCGAAACTGTGGCAGAAAAATGACCCAGGAGAAGCTGTAGGACAGTGTTGTTTCTCAGTTTTTATGACCTATGACCTGCTTATTATCATTAGTCCATTCCATCAACTCCATTTCATGTTTGTTTGTTTCATTCAGAGACGCCCTGAACAAGATGAAGGACGTGTATGAGAAGAATCCACAGATGGGTGACCCCAGCAGCCTACAGCCTAAAATATCAGAGACCATATGTAACATGGAGAAACTGCGCTCAGAAATCCACAAAAATGAGGTATGAAAGGAAGATTTAGATTGAAACAGAGCCAAAAAAAAACAACTGACTATAAAACTCAAGAACCAGCTGGACGGTAAGAGATAACGGTAGTTTGGTAACTCATGATCCACACAGATTCTGGCCTCATCTCCTGCTCAGCTATGTGGATGTGGATGATGCTGAATATACTCGTTGTAGTGTTCACAGGAGTGTGCTCTCTCTGTCGACAGACTTGGTTATCTGAGGTGGAGGGAAAGCAGAGCTCCAGAGGAGACCGGAGACACAGCGCCGACAACCACCATCACACTCCTCAAGGCAGAGAGAGGTAAGCAGAAACACACAGGTACAGACAGAGAGAAAGACGTTCAGGGCTAATGTTTAAACATTAGCTGTTTATGAATGACATGTAAAGAGGAATAATCAAAAAGTGAATCAGTTTAGTGATTGTGCAGATCACACACGCTTACTTTAAGAGTGTGCGGCTGCTGAACAAAGATAAATGAGGTTATTCTTTACTTTTTACGTTTTTTAAGTAATTTCCTCTAGTTTCTTTTAAGAGAAAACACTTTTTGTACTGATTGTAACGGAAAATGGAGGCAGATATTCTTCAGATTAAGCAAGTTAGTATAACAGAGTGTTTTCATCAGTGTTCAGCAGGTCAGTTACACATGTAACAATGTGAAATCTGTATACAAGCCAGAATGTACTGATAATGAGCACCAGATTACATAGTTATTTGCAGAAATGACTTGCAAAAAAAGAAAATTTGTGTTATTGGAACATTATCATATGTTATATAAAGTTGCAGACCCATTCAAATAAAACATAACTAAACATTCTGCATGCCATTGATCAACTTTTAAAACTTTGAATTTTGAATAACATTCAATAAATCTTATTTATTATAATGTGTAATTGCTTGGGTAACTTCATGTAATGTAATAATTATTAAGCAGTAAAATCCACATTCAGATGGACTTTACAGGTAAAATTGTCCACAACAACATGAAGGTCAGCAGTTTGTTTTAAATTTAGTTAATCCAGAGTGACACCTGACTCAGACTTTAATGCACTAGAATCTCTCAAACTTAATTCACTTAATTTGTTAATTTCTTTCTGCTAACATACAATTTTCTTCATGGGAATAATTTACTGTCCGTTGGGTCTTTTGCTGTCGTATATAAACGAGGAGCAGTGACGTATTTGATTCATGCAAACACAAAACTCTTCCCTGCTTCTTGTGTCCCTTCAGCCCTGAGGGCAGTTATACAGATGACACCAGCCAGGAGCATCACACACCTCACCACCGCTCCGGCCCTCCACAGCCCGGAAACCCGAACCCCGACCCACACGAGTTCGATGACGAATTCGACGACGACGACCCGCTGCCTGTCATCGGACACTGCAAAGCGCTCTACTCCTTTGATGGTGAGGACATGAATATCAGTCGTGAATTGATTCAATAGAGAATTAAATATGTGAGGTAAAAAGATATTTATGACTGCAGAACGAGGAAATGTGAGACAGATACAAATCCAAACCAAGCTATAAAAAGAGTGTGAACATTAAACACGCTATTGCTTTTTTCCAGTTAGCCAGTTGGCTAACTTGGCAGCAAAATCAGTTTAAATGTTAGCATGTTGCTACTTACTGTGAAACTTAGCTGTAGAGTCGCTGTGGGTTAGCTAACAAGTTCATATGACAGAAGCACAGTCAGTTTTCATAGCTGTAACATAATCAGTTCCCACATCGCCGCGTTATATGTTTAAAAATGCAATAGCTGAGGACCTTCAGAGTCTCCACCTGAAGGTTTAACATCACCTGATCATGCCGTACATATGTAGCTGAATATTCATATATTAGATGTTACCCATGATGACACAATGCATAAGTGTACCAACACAAAACAAAATTCGAAAGTAGCGTGAGGAAGAAGTTTAAGGCCTAAACTAGCCTTGGTGTGTGTTCATGTGACTGTTTGTTTGACTCTTAGGTCAGAACGAGGGGACGCTGGTAATGGCAGAAGACGAGGTAATGCTCACTTCTTATTCACTATTCTCTGATATTTGTTTTATTAAAGGTTTTATAATGATGTGCAGACTAAACCAACAATGAACAGATCCTGCTGCAGCTTCTTGCTCTGTGCTGTACAACTTTATTGTTGTCCAAAAACGGTTTGAAAAAACTGTGCGTATTAATGCGCCGCTAAAAGTAGTCCCCAGCAAATGCTCTACGTCCCTCTGTTTAGGTCATGTTTGCTAACAAGCAGAAGAAGCTCACTGTTCATTTAAAGGAACATGTCTTTTCCAATGCAGGTGTTGTACATCATCGAGGAGGATAAAGGCGACGGCTGGACGAGGGCGAGGAAGCAGAGCGGAGAGGAGGGCTACGTCCCCACCTCCTACGTAGAAATCACCCTGGAGAAAAACAGCAAAGGTGCTGTCACCTACATCTGAAGCTACCCTGTCCTCTGTCCTCTCATCCGTCTGTCCTCGTCCGTCATCCTCTCCATCCCTGCTGTCTGTCCCTCAAAATAACACTACAAAAAGAAAAAAAGACTGAACACCTGCATGGACACTCATCTGTTTGTCTTTCCTGATTTCCATCCCGTCTCTGTCCTCCTCCTGTTTTTTCCTCTAACTCTGTAATCATTGGTCCTCATCCTCCTCTCATACCTGTGGGACTGGTGTTTCAGAGGTGAGTGTCTGAGCACAAAGACAAATAGGAGAAAACCTATTTGATGGTGTTGAGTGATTTCTATATTTTATATAAGGTGTGTGTGCATATGCACATGTGCGTGCATGTGTGTGAGCAAGATGTCTCCACTGCTGTTTTGAGCCCGATGTCGAGGCTACACCACTTCTTTATCGATCAAAGTGTTTAAGGTTGTTTTATGTAATATATTAGAAACAATTTATTTTTGTTTTTACTTGTTCCTTTAATTATTTTCATGTTTGTTTTTTTGAACTGGGGACGTTTAAAACACCCTGATTTTAACCGCTTTGTATTCATGTTTCAACATAATTCGAAGATGTTCTGATTTCATCAGTTTTTATTTCTGTCTGATTGCACTGTGTGTGTGTGTGTGCGTGCGCCTGTGTGTGTGTGTATCTGCACATTTGTTTTTCTGTGTTACCTGTGCCATCACACGGAAGGTGGAATTACACTAACAGAGATTTGTCTGGTTTCAGCCTTGTAGAGAGACTGTTTTCATACTGGACATTGTTACAGGACTTTAGTCTTTTTCATATCGTTTCCTTTTTAAAGGACAAAGCTGGCATTATTTTTTGTCTTTATAGTCAACAAATCTCTTGAAAAAACCAAAACCAACAACAATGTTCTCAATACTTTCAGAGTTCCCTCAGCTGTCCGGTGTCAATTAAAATTTTAAAAACAGGTTACAAATGTAGAATTTCATTAAAAAACAAAACAAAAACACTGGACACTCATTGAAGCTGCTCACCGGACTTTTTGGCAAACGTCATTACAACTGTAGTGATCAGTGCATTTGTAGGGGGCATCAACCAGTGCACCTCTGGTGCTCCAGTGCAGCAGTTTGAACAAGCCCGGAGGCAGCTGCCAGAGTGGCCGCTCTATGCAGTGCCTTTAAGCCTGTGAGTGGGTATGCCAAGAAGACGATATGATGAACAGAATATTCATTTTGCTTTAAGATTATTGTAGTAATATTTCATTTGACTTTGATTTTGACATTTAAACTCCAGATTCATTCAGATTTAAGCACGAATAAGTCAATTGAGCGACAGGTCTGGACTGGTCGAGAATAAATTTGACCTTACACATACAAACCTTTCAAACCACTTGAGAACAGATGTGTTTGTTGTGTGGTTTGCATGAGGTCCAGTGTCATCTTGTGGCTCCTAAACCACAGGTTATGGCCTTTGTGTGGCGGACATGAGCTGTGAGCAGTTTTCCTTCTCGGACTGTTTTATTTGAATGATGTCGCCTGAGGAGCACAATGTATCCAGTGTGTCATAAATTAGATACAATAAATGAAATCAGAAATGTTCTTGACCCCCAGGTTGAGAACCAGTCCTCTTGTGTTTCTGTTAGCAGCAGAGATATAAGAGATGCAGGCTTTGGTTACACAGATGATACCTGTTAGTTGGATCTGTTCGTTGCTGGTTTTGGTTTGACTGACTTTTATTGGTATTGCTATAAGAAGATACAGAATATCAGCAGTCGGATTCTTTGGTTCTAAAATCTCAATCGATCCACTAAAGGCAGTAATATGTTAGAACAAAGGTGACAACGTGCAGTATGAAAATGGTTTCACTTGAGCTAAAGGAGGCTGTCAGATCATGTATTTGTTGTTATCTTTCACTCATAAACTGACTGTTCTTGGTCCTTGTTTGAGTCACTGATTAAAAACAGCTCTGAACATCAGAGTGTCCATCCATGACAGTTCAGTCCTGCTCTGCAGGCAATTCTTCCGGCTCAGTATCATTCCAGGGTTATTGTTGCAGCCAACACCTTGTGGTACAAACAAGGGAGCAGAGTCATGGCACCCAGGTATACTGAGTGACTGTATTCAGCCTAACAGAGAGTTTTGCTGCCATTTATTTCATTTACAAAATGCTGAGCTGGAGTTTTATAGCTGTGCTGGATACATGAAAGGCTTCAGGAGCTTTTAGATTCACCTTTTATTGCAGACTTGTAGAGATAGAGCTGTTGTTGCATGGCCGCAGACCTCTAGTCTTCCTCATCAGTTTGACAAAATAAAGAAAGAGGACGGCCATCCCGGCAGCTCCGACTGCTGATGACACAAACAGACAGAAGCAGCAGGATACCTTGGTTCTTTTTTCCACTCTGGATGTGAATCGTCTCCACCTTGATGGAAAACCTGCAGGCTGATCCTTTGAAACCCAGCACACTGGCCGAGTTTCTCCCCATGAACAGCTCTGCTCTGGGAGAAGGAAAAGCTCCCTCTCAACCTCAGTCATGTGTGTGTGTGTGACTCGCGTGTCTTTTAGTAACTGGCTCTCTCCTCTATGTGACTGCAGGTTCCTGAGGGCTGCAGGGTGGCCGGGCGATTTGATTGGCTGGTGGAGGGCTCACGCTGATTGCTGATTATTGGTGGTGGGGGTGACGAAGAAAGAGAGCAATGAGGGGAAAGAGAGGGGTAGAGAGGGAAAGAGAGATAAAAGTGGCAGGTTTGCATGTTTGCATGCTCACATATTCATAATCAGCAAAGCATTCTGGGAAGAAGAAGGGAGGGTCATAATTAGAAGAGTAGACGAACTTAAAGCCAAAAACAGGCACTAATATATATATATAATAAGTGGCAGCCGGTGCAGAAGTCCCACCCTGAGCTGCAGGAGCCTCTAAACGTCGTCTCCTGCTGGTGAAAGGGCCTGGTTTTAAGACCTTTTGAGAGCAGACAGTGACAACTGCTGCAGCCTCAGCTACACCTGCACACAGCAGGTCTCACCACAGTCACACAGCTGTCTACTCTGCATCCAGCTGCAAAGGTTTCACATGGTGCAACTTGAGCAGCGGTGTCGGTGGAGAACAGCAAGATTTGCGCTGCAAAAAAGTGGCTGCAACTTGCCTCTGTAAGGGTCTAAAAATGTGGGACTTCTGTGATGGCTGCACAGCCTTGTATAGGAGAAAGAAACCTGCTGATGTTCTGCCCTCTATGGGTGGAAACACTCCAGTACGTAGCACCTACTGTGAGATAACATCAAGGAGGTGTTTTTACCTTTGACGGCAAATGGAAAGCAACTGCTATGACCTCAGTAATTGGGGTGTGTAAAACATGTGTGTACTTGAAGGTTCACAGAGAGCAGAGCAACAGCAGGTTCTCTCTGATTTGGCGTACATTTAACCTTTGATGATTCATCAGGAGCATCTCCCCACCTCACTGATTCATTCCCTGCTTTGTGCTTTCACAGGATAGTTTGTCTTTCATGAAATCAGTTAGTCTCCTCTGTAGGTGCTGGTCAAAGTGTTGGAGGAAAGGCTTCTCTGAGCCTTTTGTAGTGCCTGCCATTGAAGCTTCTTTTGTCAGCAGTTGTAAGCATTTTTCACTCAAATGAACGGGCTCCAGGAACCTTAAAATAGCGTTTTGACGAGACATTTCTCATCACTAAAGATGACATGGCTCCTGAGCAACGTCATCTGTTGAGGAAGGCTGCAAGATGTGGCTGAAAGCTTCAGGAAACCAAGTAAGTGTAGCTTGTGATGAGCTTTTTCTTGGTCAAACTGCTGTTTTAAGGTTGAGAGTGGACCCTCAACTTCAAAATGAAATTGCACTTTAGCTCTCATCTTTGAGCTGTTTCAGCTTGCTTTGTGAGGAGGATTTAATATTTCCTGACCATCACCCGAGTTTTGTTCCACTTGCTATCTTCTCTAAATCAGACTTAACCCCCAAAACCTTTGGTCCAGCTCCTCGTCAGAGAAACTCATGTGACTGTTCTCGGAACGTCTTGTCATCTTTTAAGGGTCAGTTATTTGCTCTCACAGTATTTGCTGCCATTAACAAAGTCAGTGTTGCACCGCTCCAACTCATCCCTGTCGTCATCATCATCTGTGCTCTGTTGGTGATGTCTGCCTGCCTGCCTGAGCCACTCTGCTCCTCATGCCTGCCTTCACCCTCATACAGTCGCATGTCCCTAACAGTGTTCCGTCCGTGACTTAAAGCTGCAACTTTACGAAAGCGCGCGTGCAACTTTTGTTGAATGCCATCATGATGTTTTAATGGAAGTCCAGCATGAGTATGTTGTTTGTTTGTGCGGCGGCTGAGTACAATCTGAGCTACTCTTTAGGTAGACAGCAGGACTCTCAGGTGAATGCAGGACCTCTCTACCACCTTTCTCTTCCCGCCTTTCCTCTCCGTTTCTTCCTGGGTTGTAATTCCACCAGTCGACCAGCAGATGGCAGCCTTCCGTCACCAAACCGCAGCTCAGCTCCAGCGGGACTGGGCCGCGTTCAACAACACCAAACATCGAGAGGAGCTCTGGCGCCTTCGCGGTCAGACTCTGCCTTAAAACTTCACGTCGACTCACCGTGGAGGGATTATTCCACACATTCACACATATCCGGATGTGTCTGCTCTTCCGCCTGACTACATCTCCCATCAGCCACCCGGGCCCAGACCCGCCTTCTTGGAGACTCTCGACTGCATCTCCACGAAATGTTTTTCCTCATTTAATCGGTTGTATTTGTGAATGTGACGACACGCGCGTGCATGTATCAACGACATGTACTCACATTACGGAAAGCCAAGCGGGCCAAAAAAAAAACAAAACAAAAAACAAAAAAAGAAAGCCCTGTCAGTCTCGCGTGCTTGGCTTTCCATACATGTTGTGAATGTGTGTGCATGTGCCGGTGTTACATGCGTGACGTTAGTTTTTACCATTGAATGATTTGTACATATTAACTTCTTTTATGTCATGCTGAATGTGTTTCCATGGTGATTGTTTTTCGGTTTGTTTGATACACTCTTCATGAGAGACAAGAAGGTTTGAATTGAACTGATGCACTTTGCCCTGAAGTACTACAGCATTTGAATCTGATGAAGTGAACAAGTGAATGAGTGAATGTGTGAATGAAGGTCTGCGTTGTCTGCTGAGGGAGGTGTGAACGGTGTGAATGACAAAGACAGCTCTAGTAGTTCTCTCTTCCTGATGATTTTTATACTCTTTTGTAACTCTTGATGAGCATTGACCTACTTCCTTTGCATGGTTTTCTAGATTCTTTGAATTCATTCATCGTCCTGGTGCTTGTTTTCTTAACCATTCACTGTATCTCCTCAGTAGACCACCAAAACTACACATCTGAAGTCAAGTTCGACTTCGCTTTCATGCTTTAAGAGAAAAATGCCACTAATGATTCCGCTCTTGTCAATCTAAGCAGCAGGTGGCAGCGCCTTTGTTGTAGTCTGTGTTTCTTCGATGAAGCTGTGAAATGTACAGAATGATGCTGTAGGTGTTGTTACTTGAACTTTGGGTCACACTACTCCACATTTCCTCTCCTGTCTGTGATTCATGTTGCATCAGCCACAACTTGACGTTTTTACACTTTATATAAAAGAAAGAAACGAGACAGATTTTGTTACTTTGGGACAGAGCCTGCTAGCTGTTTCTGGTCTTAATGCTAAGCTAAGCTAATGGGCTGCTGGCATTTGCCGTACAGACACGAGAGCGGTATCAATCTTCTCGTCCAGGTCTCAGCGAGAAAGTGAGAAAGTGTTTTTCCCAAAATGAGCAACTCTTCTTTTAAGATTCCCTCTCGGCTGATTGAGTTTAATTTACTTGGGGATGCAAAATGGTGCAAATGAAAGTGAACAGTTCCTGCAGTCTGTCTGTTTTCGCTTTTTATGATGATGCCTTTTAAACCTGTACACAAATCCATCAATGCTCTTTGTTTCGTGCACATATGTATCTGATGTCATGGCTGCAGAGTTGAGCTGCACATGTTGATATAGGATGTTTGCAGTTACGTGTTACATATTAGATTTTTGTTTGGTCCCACTGTTAAATTGTGTTTCTGTTTTAAAGCAATTAGGGGTGAAACTAATTGTTTTTCATTACTGATTCATAACTAGGTCTGTAAAATGTAAAAAAAAAAAAAAAAAGTGAATTATGCCCGGCAAAAGTTTTAAGAGCCCAAGTCGATGTCTTCCAGCGTGAGTTTTTTTCAACAAACAGTCCAAACCCAAAGATATTCAATTAACAATGATAGAAGTTGGAAAAAGCAAGTGCTTTTGTTTAACTGCAGAAAAAAGATAATGGCAGCTTCAGCACTAAACCCCGCTTGTAATTGTAAATGTGCTCTCAGACTCAGACATACAAGATTTATTCAGTATGGAGATAATAATCCTCTGATGTGACATGCAGTGATACACAGAAGTCACTTCTGTGTCCTGATACATGAGTGTTCATGTTGCTGTGTGGGTGCTTGCAGGGCATCTTTTACTAACTCTTAAACAGACAGTACACTCCAGATTTTCGTTTTGTTTCAGATGTCGTCCTTTAGGTTGACTCCCAGGCCTGTTTGGAGTGTACTGTCCCTTTAATCAAAGAATTCAAGGTGTCAGTGGTAACACAGCAGCTTTAAAACTTAACAGTTTTTCACCATTAATATACATATAAAAACTGAGCTGTGTATTATAAGAGCTGCTGTGCTGTAGTTCAGAATATTATGCAAAAATACATAACAAATCAGCTTTGAGATGCTAGATATGATAAAGTTTGCAGTGAGTTCTTGTACGAACAGTTCTGTACTGAAACCTGCCAACCGGCTGTGAGCGTGGTGCTGTTCACCATCCGGCAAAAAGCAGACGTCTTCTTCCACATTCCTTGTTTTTAAACGGATCATCATGTTTGTCCTGTGGAAACTTCTGACAACCATGTACAGATTCTCTCCAGCTGTTCAAATCACAATGAAACTTTTTTTTTTTTTTTATCAGCATCAACATCCAATCCCAGTAAATAAAAACAGCAGCAGGTACAAAGTGATTCTGCAGGATATTAACGTCCATGTAAATGTGTGTGTTTTTACCATGTTTAATAACCAATGGCAGTACTTCTCTTTCCATATTGATGTGCACATCGTTTTACTTTGAATGTTGTCAGACACTTTGTGAACAAAATGCTTTTTTTTTTCTTCTTGCAAGATACTGTTCTAATAAAATAAGCAGCAATGAAAAGCGGATTTGTTTTCTGTGACTTTTTATAGCTGCAGGAAGTGATGACATGATGATGATGATGATTTGAAATTCAGCTGTGGCTTTAAGCCAGATGGGACCTGTGAGCAACCAAAGTAACTGCATCTATATCCACAACATGAATCACGTGACAAAAACAGCCAACGATGGAACACAAAGCCTTCAAACATGTCTTAGTTTTCAACCAACATGTGAATTCATAATTGCATTTTTAAACTTTGCTACACATGCAGATATTCAGTATATTACTCTGCAGATCTTGCACCTTATTTATTAAATCTTACAGTAGTTCATAATAATATAAACATTAAAATCATCTTTTTTTACAGTCAGTCTTCTACATAAAATATGTACAGTCAGTTATTAACGTGCTAATATTTCAAATATGTACAACTTAAGTCTCTCACATGTTAACATACTTCTATTGTTTGAAATCAATTCATTCACGTTTATGCAGAAACAAAAATATTTTCATCTGTCAGGAATAAAAGAAACTTATAGCTACATTTACACTTGGACAGAAAGTACAAATTCTGCTCCCCGTGAAAGTAAAAAGAGATTTACTGTTGATCTCTGTCATCCGATGATTTGGGAAAAATGTTAACGCTTGACTTTTTTCACTTTTTAAACCAGCAACAAACTGATCAGGTGGTTTTGTAACAGAAGAACAGGCTGACACCTCAATCACTCATTGTAACTGTTAAATACAGTTTTTCTATCTCACACACTGACTTTGACTTTCTTTATAAAATGTCTTTATTCTTAACGTATTTCTCACAGGATTTGGAGCTATTTGCTGTTTCTCTCCATTTAGTCTTGTTGAAGAAACATGTTCCCAATTGTCAAGAAGGTTTCTAATATTTCTAAACCACCGTCTCCCTTTAAGCCTCTCCTGTCTGCTCTGCTCTCACACAAACATCAGTCACACCCTCAGAAAGGTCATGCTAGTTTAGTTGTGACTGAGCAGCAAATTCAACATTTTTTGGATTTTTGTCACCAAAACATTGAGGAGCATTGTGACATGAGGCACTTCACCTCCTGATCTCAGCGAGTTAAACATAATATTAACTGATAGAAATGAAGGACATGCTGGACCTGCTGTCACAGTCAGGTACAGTCTCTCCACGTCTGGTGATTTTTATATTATTGGACAGGTTTAATATTCTCCTTCATGAGTGTTACCCAGGTCCTCGGCTCATATCTCACTCATAGATGTGTGTCTGATGTTTGAAGCTGTAAATTGTGCAGAGACTCTGCTGGTGATTTAAGTGAGCGGATGTTACAGCTTTAGCTTCACTGGACACTGATGCTGTAAGCCCTGGACACATGTTAAAGTGAGGAAAAAGACAGACTCCTCCTTTAACTGATGTAGTGAAATATTGATTGATTAGAAAGAGGTGGGTGTGAAATCCTCTTCCTCACACTAACAGTGACAGCAGCTTGTTCTCTGATCTCTGAGTTTGTTTCTCTTCTTCGTCGCAGATGGTTTTTCATCCACCTGACGTTCTGCTGAAGTCCAGAGTGTGTCAGTTTGTGAGCTGTTGCTCAGATTAAGGTTTGTGTCTTGGGCGGCGGCTCCAGTTTCCGTGACAACGCAGTGAGGATGAGGTTGAATTTGTTGTAGCGATCAGATTGGTTGACTGAAGCGCCACGGCTCCCCCACAGCAGCCGCAGCTGAAAGTCTGTTTTAAACACCTCCAACAGCTCTTCATCGCACTGAAAGTCTACAGACAGAAGCACAAACCGACTTTATGAGACTGAGAAACATTTATTGAGCCAAAAAAGACGATGAAAAGGTACTTTTTTAGTTTTTACCCTGTAAGATCTTCTGTGCGTTGGCCGTGTAGCTCTGTGAGTTGTGTGCCACGTCGCGTGCGGCCTCCAGGTGGCGCAGCATAATGTCACAGCCCTGGTCGCTGGTCTCCCAGAGCTCCGCCCCCTCCGGTGTGATTGACGGACGCTCCATCAAAGTGAGGAGGGGGAGCAGGAGGGGGACGCAGACCACTGGAGGAGAGGAAGCTGCAGGAGGAGGAGGAGGAAGAAGAGGAGGAGGGAGGTCAGTGAACTTAAAACAAAGCAGTTTGTTTTTCCTCTTTCTCTTTCCTTTGACTGTCAAACCTATAAAATCCTTCTATGATCTCTGGAATATTGTCAAAGTGAAGCCTGTTGCCTATGATTGTCTCTCTGCTCTTACATCACCAATAAAGTGGTTGAACCACTAAATTTAAGGCACACTTAAGCTCCTGCTCCATCAGACATCAAATAAAAAGATCTCAGCAATCTGGAATGTATATTCAGAGGTGTTTACATGCTGACACTACTAAGGTATTGTTCAGCATTATTAAGATCTCATGTAAGCGAGTGGTAGGATCAAAAAAGAGACAAACTACATGCTTCACAACCTCTTTGTGTTCATTTCTAACCAAAATACACTTAAATCTCGTGTTAAACTTCACAACTGATGCAACTGGACTGGTTTTGAACGATAATTGGTGTTTTTTCCCTCCTTTTCATATTCTGTTTATTGATTTCATGTTGCAGCTGTTTCAGACTCGCTGACAATCAGTAATGCTCCTTAGATCAATATGTTGAAGCGATTTGATTTAATCACTGCTGTGTGTCTGTGTGTGGGTGTTCGTTGAATACCTGAGCCCTCATACAGATTCTTGTAGAAAGGTTTGAGTGTTTTCTCGTAGCTGATGGCGGTCTGTGTGTAGTTCCTTCGCAGAGTTGTCCATGTTTCCTCCAAACGAGTGATCTGCAGACAGCACAACAGACACGGAGTGTCTCAAACTACAGTGATACTGGAGATTAAACAGGCTGAAGTGGTCACACATGCTTTCTGAATGTCAAAGTGTTTCAGTAGTATGCAGGCTTTTTTCAAGTTTGATGCTTTTATGCAAGCAGAAACTCAGTACGAGCATCAAACGGCACTTTATTTATGTCGATGGACAAATGGGGCTTTATTTGATAAATGTGGTTCCAACACTAATCATCTCAGTATTTTGTTTTAAGTGTATATTTGTGTGTGTGTGTGTTACCTGCTGCAGGTCCAGAGCTTTCATCAGGGCTGTGAAAGCGAACAGGTCGCCCACCGTGTCCTTCAGCTCCAGGGCCACAAGGATGATGCGATTTAAGGTGGATGCCCGCTCCTCCACGCTGCCCGTACATCCCAGAATATCCACAGCAACGCCTATGGCCATGGTGTGGTGCCTGGGAAATGGAGGAGAGGCAGATTATTAGCACCAGCCAACGGCAGTGTAATGTCTGTGTCTGTTTTTGTGCATCTCCCTCAGTTTCTAATCTGATCTTTCATCTGGTCACAGAGCAGAAGCGACTATCTGAAGGAGGATTTATTCTCATTACAGGGCAGCCTCAAACAGGACAGTACAATGAATCAGCAGGTATGAGTCACTACTGACGCCAGCTTTAATTTCAGTTTTTCTGGCTGGTGTACCAGCTTTGGTTAAATGAAGACATGTTAGAGGTCTGAAGAGCTGCAAGTTCCCAGTCACTACGACTTAACTACCCTGTGTAAAATAAATGCATATTTTGTCTTTCTTATTCCTTTAATTATTCTTGTGACCGCTGAGATTGGGAGGGCTCTGACCCCCAGGTTGGAAACACTGGTTTAAAGGAGCAGTTTGACATTTTGGAAAAATATGCTTATTGCCTTTAGACAGAGCCAGGCTGGCTGTTTCCCCATGCTTAGCGTCTTCATGCTAAGCTAAGCTAAATGCCTGCTGGTTGTGCCTTCACATTTATGCTACAGACACAAGATTGGTGTTGATCTTATCTAATTCGAAGCAACACGCAAATAAACATCTTCCCCAAAACTTCGGACTATTCCTTACATGTTAATTGTGAGCTGGAAGTGTGTGAATTAGCTTTTTATGGGGATTTGAACTTCCTGGAAACATGTACATGGATGCAAAATTTGTGCTGTTGTGTGTGCATGATGTGTACCTTTCCATCAGATCCAGCCTTAGCTGTCGGCCGTGCGGCAGCGTCACCAGCTCCAGACCAGAGGACACGCCCATCTGACCTTTAAGCTCTGGAGTCACTGCGAGTATCCTCGCAACCTGGAGGGAGAAGCCATTTACATCAGGCTGACAGTTAAATTTGTTTTATCTTCCTCTCTTATTCCGTCGGTCTATTGTGTGTGTGCGTGCGTGCATGTGTATTCTATACTCTTACTTGTGGGGACATCAGTCTGTTTACACAGTCACACTGTGGGGACTCGCCTTCCTTATGAGGAAAAAACGCAAGTCCCCATGATGTAAATCGTTAAAAGTCAGTGTGAACACTTGGTTATGGTTAAGATGAGGGTAAAAGTTAGGGAAGAAGTGGCTATGGCTATGGTTTGGGTAAGTCTTCAAGAAATGAAGTAAACCTCATTTGTCTCGAAAAATGGCACACACACACATTAGGCGTAATATTTAGTTTGGTTCAAGGTTGTTTGCTTTCTGAGTGATTCTCCTGCGTCAGGAGGCTCTTTCTACTCAAGAAATAACATCAGCTGCAGGATAGAAATTCAGTGACACACACGCAGACACACATATACACAAAGGATTTATGTGTAACAGCGCCAGTAAACATGTTTATCTCCAAACGTGTGTGAACGTCTGTCTGGTGAAATCTCAGAGCCAGTGTGAAACGACACTTTGGTGACAGCTTTTAAAAAGGCAGTTTTTCACGTTGTACCTAAAGGCTTCACTAATGATGAATAAATCATTTCTTAATGCTTTATGTTCAGTTACAAGCAATGAATATAGCGAGAACAGCCTTTGGGTTGCGAGGCTGTGAATTATCTCCTTGGCTGCTGTTTATCCTCCTCTCGCACCACACTCACTTTGTCTTTTTAGCTCTTTAGTTCACCAGAAAGAACCGTTTGACCTCCGAGTTTCTGCAAAAGGGCTGCAGAGACTGATGAGCATCTACAGCACAACTGAAGATGCTATGGTTTATTAGAAAGTGAGACTATTCATTAATCATTACCAATGTTTATCATTTATTTTTAAGTTTTACTAAAAAAACCCATCATTTTTAAAAGGTGAACAGTCATTTTAATGGGTTTTTTGTCCACAAAAATCAAGTTTCCCTCAGCTCAAACACTGTTCACTGGCAGAAAAGGAGCTTCTCTTGTTGTGAACAGAGCTCATAAACCTGCCAGGCTGATATTGGCTGATGTGAGCTTATTGCAGAACTTTCAATAGTGGCTTACATGTCGGCCAATAAGTAAGAAGAAATTACAGTGCAGAAAAGTGATGTCATTATACAGTCTGTCCACTAGAGAGCACTGACGACTGTTTTTCAACTGTAAAATGTCCGATTCAGCATGTGTTATTGTTCAGTCATGAGAAAAAAGGAGGTAAAATGGTTTGGAAAAGCAATGTTTGCAATGTTTACAGATCATTTAATCTTTGAAAACTTTTGATGATATTATTAATATGTAAATTAGATTTTCAGCAGTTGCTGAGTGTTCAAAATAAGCATCACTGCATGAATGAATAAAAAAAATACACTCAACTGTATAAAACATTTGCCAAAAGGTGTTATTGAGTATGCTACTGGAAATGTTAAATGCTTGTAGAAATGTCAGTTTATTTGTAACTACATCTGATGATCGTAAAACAATGCTTTCATGGATAAGTTAAAAATACCATTAGATAATTACACTGTGTGTGTTTGTGTGTGTGTGTGTGTTGTGTGTGTGTGTACCTGGCAGTCAGCCATCAGCAGGTGTCTGGCTATGCTGTGGTGATTGTGGCTGAGCAGCAGCTCCTTCGCTCTCTTCAGCACCACCATCTCCAGCGGCTTGTTTTCTGGAGGCAGAAGTCGAGATCCGAACTCCGCCGGCCGGAACGTTGACTCCGTTTCTATGAGCGGCCGCTGGAAACTGTTCCTCTCCTTTCCCCTCCTCTTCTCTTCCTCATCCTCCTCCTCTTCCTCGCTGGTGTTTTCTAAGGCGGCAATGGCGTGATGGTAGGAGCTTCTGTCAAGCCCTCTCCTCCCTCCAGCCTCCTTCTCATCCCTCTCCTCCTCCTCCCTTCCTTCCCCCACCTCTCTCCTCAGTCTCTCCACGTAGCTGCACAGGGTGTCGTCTGTGAGGAGCTTCAGTGCATTTGAATCGTCCCACTCCAGCGAGCTGCAGGACCTCAGGTCTGCAGGGCTTGGCTGCAGGCCTGTTATGGCCTCTGAATCAGGATACTGAACTAGTTCAGCAGGTGAAACCACACAGCTGGAGGAGCTGAGACAGTCTGCAGGCAGGAGCTGATGCTGGAACTTCAGGGGCTTGACTGGAGGTACAGGAGGGCCTGTAGTGGCTGAGGAACAACAATCACAACCATTTACCTAAAGTCACAGTAAGTTAGTAGTCGCATAATGTCAAAACCTTTACATGTATTTTTCGGTTTCTTTTAGGATTTTACTATAATGAGTCCTCCATAGTTCATATAAGACTAATACGCTTATTAGAGCAGGTTTATCTTAATAAAGACAACTGGTGCTAGACAAGACAATTCAATTAGCTGAAAGAAGCTTGTAACCTTTCTCAAAATGAAAATAAGGCAAAGAACTTCAGACTAAACCTTTTTTGAAACAGCAATTCATTTTTCAGTTTTCTCACAGAGGGTGACAGCTCATTTACAACTACAGCCTTTGAAAATATTTCTGAGCATCATTTCACTCACAATTCCACTACAGTGAGCTTTACTGAGCCCACCTCCCACTGGCAAATAAAAGAAACAAATTGGTAGCAAAATTGCTGCAAAGCCACCATTTCCAGCAGTTAAATCAAAATAAAATCCAATATCTACTTTAATTCAGCTGGCTGGGCTAATTAAAGATGATCTGTACATATTCACTGTTTGTATCTGGTTTCACAAACAGCTTTAACATGTAAAAGTAATTGATAGTTCATGTGGACGCATTTCGTGAAAAATAAAGTTACCTCCACTCCTCCATGTAGAACCAGCAGTCTCCACACATGTGGAGTCCAGCGGAGGCGCAGTTAGCCTGGGGGAGCTGGGGGAGGAGTCTGTGAGGCTGGAGGAACCGGCTGGGGGAACCAGTGGCTGAAGGCAGGGGGAGCGAGGCAGTCGAGCCAGGGGCACCTTGCTGGGTTTGGGAGGCGGTTTAGGACACAGCTGGCTGTCGGAGCCGCGGATGGCCTGGCCTGCAGACACATGAGCAACAGAAGACATTTGTTATCTCATCGCTGTGACAGTGACCCAATAAAACATTTCAAATATGGCTAGGTGAATGGTATACAATATACTGAACTAGATCCTGAACAACAAGTGGATGATATGTTTAAAAAGCAGCGCATAAATATCAGGTTGAAAGGTGATCTTCAGGTTGAGTTGCTCTGTAATTAAACAGATTTGTGTCACTGTTATCTTCCAGGTCTACTGACCTGCCAGAAGCTCTGCAGATCTCCGTGGGACAGAGGGGCTCAGCGCCGGCTCACTGCCCGTCCGAAACACTGGAGACTTGGGGTTAGGGCTTGGGAGGAGAGGGTCAGAGGGTTGCTGGGGCTGAGGTTTGGATCCTGGGGAAAAGAGGAGACAAGTAAAGGTGGTTAGAGAAAGAAGAGAATAAAGGAAAAAGGTATGTAAATGGAGATCAATACATGAAACAATACAAAAAGGAGAAGATGAGAGTAAAGAGTGAATAAAGGTTTTCATGTTCTTCAAGCTTTCAAGCTTTGTATAAGGCAAAAGTGTTTCTACCACTTCCAAATAATCACACTTAAGGTGGAGCAGAACCCTGCTGTCTGCCTGCCAGGAGTGATACACGATGAATCATCGACACACACATTTGAACAGTCAAAACTTCAAACCGTGCCTTACTTCTAGACCTCTGCACCCACCTGACCAATCACTGCATAATATGGGGTGAGGCCTTCATCTGAAGAAGAATCTCACTTTCACTCACCAAGAGGCAGGTAGCTTTCTGACTGGTGCGCCTTGAGCGGGCGTCGCCTCTCTTGGACCTGATTGAGACTTGCTGGTTGGCTGCCGCAGCGATCCTTCATCCTGAGCGTAAGAGGACATCGACAACTAATATTAATACACGTTTACACATAAACATAGAGCAGAAATACATGGAACCTCTTTTAAATATGAATCAAAATGATTAAACTCAAGAAAAACTGTCATTAATGAGAAAAGAACAAAGAAAGAAGCCCTCTGAAGACCTTTTCTGAGTTTTTATTCTTCTTTATGTTTCCTTTGTTTTTCTTCCAAAGCTTTCCTCCTTTCCTGTACCCCTCTCTTCTTCTCTGTCTCGTTGTTCTGTTCTACTCTGGAACACATATTTATCTTTTCCTCGCTCTCGCCCTCAGACAGATATGGACTCCATACATTATGCTCTGTGTGCTCTTATGCAGCATGAAATTACACACTTCTGTTTTTTCAGCAGCGAAGTCATAGAACATTTCTTTATTTATAGAAGACTTACGATACATATGGAACACGTCGTATATACAGCCTACAGCCTGGATGATTAATGTTAACAGCTCGAGGCTACATGTTAAAAGCTTAAAAGCAGGAGGAGATTTAAAGGGTTGATTTAAGTTTTTCAGAGTGTGAGAGAAAGAGAAACAAAGAAGATGACTGAGTAAAGGTAGGTCTCCATTCTTTCAAATATAGCATGTTATTTGGTCACTAGCCCACTACCCACTTTCAGTTATAGACTTGTGTCACCTGGAACTAAGAAATACAACAGTCTTTAACACAGTAATTGTCAAATCTAACAAATTGTTGAATATGTGATCGTACAGAAACAACAAACACACACATTACTCCAGCCACTGAGGAGTATTGGTGCTCTGTGTTAATCAGGGTGTTTGTGTGGGTTTCCAGTTGTGTACCAACCTGAGCTGGCTGCCTCGGCCCATGCCGTTGTCCCGGCAGTGAGTGCTGTCGTGCACGCTGTGTGTGTTGTCGTGCGTGTGTCCGTTGGTAATGTTGAGGCTGAGGCGTTTCTGACTCCGCCTCTCCTGTGCCATAAGCCGATCTCGCTGATTGTTGGACAAGCCGTACTTTTCTTCCAAGCAGCGTAGTGGCAGCCCTCTGTTAATTGGCTGGAAGATGATGGCTCCTACCACCTTAAGTGCACAGATAGAAGAAGAGATGAGAGTCAAACTACAGTAAACCCACATGTTTTCTCAAGTAAACGTTCTCTCTTAGTGGAATAAGGGATATAATTCTCAAAAACAGAATAATTGCTGAGTTAGAACACACATTAATTTTAGCTAGAAAGGCAGCTGAAATCATTTTTTGGGTGGCATTTAACATCCAGTCGTGTCAGTGGAGGAGAGCAGTATTTCACATAAAGGCTTTGCACAATATTAACTAAGATTGTGCTTGCCTTTTGTTTTCTAATTAGGAAAACATACTACTTTACATATTTTACTGACCACCAACAAATTAACTAAGAACATATGAAGATGTTTTCCATAAAAACAGTTTATGTGTAAAAACTTGACCCTACCCACCTGGGAGACAGGTTTTCTGTTGCCGACATAATATCTTATAAGTGCAGGGACACTGTCAAACCCTTCCCTTTCCAGCCGGTACTCGACTCTGGTGTAGGCTTCGTTCAACATCACTACCTGAAGGAGAGATGTAAAAAAAAGAAATTATTAATTAATTATCAACTGATTGTTTCCAACGTTTTCTCTGTGGCCCCTTGAAAAGAAGCAAGGTCCACTTGCGACCCTGAGTATTGCAACTAACATTCTCAGGTGAAGAAAATGAGAACAGCACTGGGATGCCCGTGAGTGTTTCTGTCCTCTAATGGTCAAAAATAACTTCACGCAGCTTTAATTTTATGGCATTAGGAAAATAACATGAACAATTGAGACCATCACTGAGAAGATCCCCAAGTCAAACTTTGCAGGAAATCTTTATGGTGGAGGGAGGGCGGAGCAGTAACACCATTAAAATGAAGCAGGGCCCATCAACAATATTACCTGTTTTTTACCTATTTATTCATTACTATTGTCACAGTTTGCTCTCCCCCTCTCCTGCTCTGCTGCTCAGCCACACCCCTCATCAGCCTCACTGCATTCACCTGCTGCTGTCACCTGTTCACCATCTCCAATCAAGCCAGTATATATGCAGCTTCACTCTACTCACTCTTCGCCAGATTGTTCTCGCTCTCATGCCTGACTCTCCAGCAATTATTCCCGGACTGCTTTCCTGTTATCGACCCGACTCGCCTACGAACCTCACCTCACGTCTCTGCCCCGGTACACCCACCAGCCTTCTGTCACCGACTACGAATATTGCCTGCCTGCTTTCTGCTCCAGTTCTGCCTGTGGCTGGTTGTCACCCAGTCTGTTCCTGCTCAGCCAGTAGACTTCCTACTACAGTGAGTTTGCGCTATACCCCCTCCAACACACTTGTTGAAGATAGTGAGAACTGTGAACAATTGCCTGCTCACCTGAGCTTGTACAGTACCTGTCTGCACTGCTGGTCTAGTGGCAACTTACCTGTCTATCACACGGGAGACCTGAGTTTGAATCTTGCCTCCTGCTACCAATCAATAAAGACTGTTAATGTTACCACCTGGTCTGTGCTGCTATTGGGTTCACATGTCACAACTATTGGTTTTAGATTACTGTTAGGTTGTCAAGGTGCCACTTTAGGTCGCTTCTAGGGCGTGATCTTCATATGACTCTTCTGGCGATATTATTTAAAATATAATTTATATTTTAATGAGTGCTTATCTGTTTTAATTTGTTTATCTGTGACCAGAACACTTAGGGGACATTTTTAATTTCAATGAGGCTTTCCTGGTTAAGTAAAGGTCAATAAAACTAAATATGCGTGAGATTGTAGTGTTAATATGGATTCCCCCACCATACCAAAATATTACATAATACACCTTTGAGTGTTAATCAGCTTTCTATGAGAGCACATGTGATCTTACCTTCTTGTTGATTTTAAAATGCTGGGCAGCATTCCGCCATTGGGAGGTCAGAACATAACTTCCTGGACTGGACAGTGAATCACGGATCAGGAAATCCCCGTCACGCTGCACCAAGGTTTCTGCAACCTGGAAAAATATAAAGGGTTACAAATGCATGCACAGTCACAGGCACACCGTGTTTGTTTACAGTCCAAACATTTAATTAAAGCTAATAATGGTGGGCTGTTATATCTTTATGAGCTCATTGCCGTCTGGTTTGCAGCAGTTGCGTAAGACATGACGATATTTAAAGCCTATTACAGTATTTATCCAGCTAGAAAATCATCAGATTTACGCTGACAATTATCATTTATGCATTCATACTTTACTCATTTTAAACCCATACAGATAGTAAATTAAAAAAAGGTCAATTTACTGGCTTTTCCCACAAGTTTCAGCTCCTCTGACTGAAGTTTTATACCTGACCTATAGGTCAGTGAGCTTGACAACTACATACACTACTGCTGTGCAACACCACTAGGATTTGGTCGCAAGCTCCAGAAAAACTGAATAAATAGACCTGTTAAGATTAACATTAGTTCTCACTTTTTTTGACAGATTGTTTCCAAGGTAAAAATGAAACTTTCACACCCAAGATAGGTGTATATTTCAATGCATGCCAATAAAGCTGAAACAATTAGTCAATTAATACTCGACTGACAGAAAATTAATCAGCAACAAATTTGATAAATGATAGAGCAAATACACCAAATATTTGAGTTTCAGCTTCTCAAATGTGAATATTTGAAGCTTTTCTTTGTCATTTATGAAAAACTACATTTGGACTTACGGTTTCAGCAAACAATTTGACCCATAATAACTCATAATAGGCATTTTTCACCATTTCCTGACATCTTAAAGGCAAATAATTTCTGTTTGAAATGCCCATCCCTATTTCAAAGGTGTGTGACATCATGAGGCACAAAATTGACACACATGAGATTTCACATGTCATTCAAAAACCTGAATGTTATTTTGACAGGGAACGAATGAGCTAAAAATGCTTCTTTATCTTTGTATCTGTCACACTCACATTTATTGCCTCTCTCTCTCTCACGCACACATATACACACACTCACACAGCCCATTACACACAGTTACAGACTTTAATTAAGCAAGTGTTTGTATAGTATATAATAGTAGTTTAGTTTAGCCAAAGGAAGCAGCTTATTAAAAATGATTACATCTCAGAGCTGGCTTTCAGAGGCAACACACAAGCTCTCTCTCTCTCTCTCGCTCTGCCCCCCCACACACACACCATACAGAAAGAGCTTTTTATACACTGACCTTATGTTATAACCTGAGCTTGACTGCTGAGGCCACTATTTCAAACTATAATCTTTCTGTAAGCACTGTGTGTGCAGTATGTCAGTCTAATAATAGGTGATCTGGTTCAACAAGTTTTTAACCAGGCTTTTAAAGGGAGGGACTCATGACTCAGATTTATGTGTGCGTGTGTTACCTGTCTTGGTATCGCTCCGTGGTACCACGCGTGGCTTCTCGGCTCCTCGCAGTCCAGCTTTAGTTCTTCCTCCAGCTCTCTGCGAAGTTTCTCTGAAGGGCAGTCCAGAATGAACTGATCTCTGGAGAACTGTGAGAAAAAGCATACAAAAACAGAACTCAATACTGTGGCTGACTTCTTTGGAAGAACACACAGGAACAGACACCAATGTCTTCATCATCATGCCATTGATGACAGCTAATGTTGAAAATTTACTATGTAGGCCGTAGTGTATATATATGTGTGTCCTTGTAGAGGTGTAGAGGACAAACCTCAGTGATGCGGTCAAAGCTCACAGGCACATAAATGACAAATATTACTCCTGTGACTCTGTAGTTACCACAGACAATTTAAAAATACATATGGTAAAGTAGCAACTTTGGTGTTCGTCTTCATGTTGGAGCGCAGTGGCTTCCAACCATTCTGGATTCAAACACATTTAAAGATTCAGTATGTAGGATTTAGAGGGATCTTTGGGCAGAAATGAATTCTAATATTCACAATTATGTTTTCATTAGTGTAGAATCACCTAAAAACAAGAATTGCGTTTTTGCAACCTTAGGATGAGCCCTTAGTATCACAGAGGGGGAGGGTCCTCTTCTACAGAGTCTACCAAGTTGCACAGCCATGTGTCTACAGTCGCCCAGAACAGACAAATTGGTACAATGTCTACTTGAGAGTTCTTAGCATAAGTTGACTTTGTTAGTGGCTCTGACCATGTGATTACTTTTGTTTTTAGAGCTCTGAATAGGCCAAATTATCTAGCAATTTTTAACAAAAAATGCAAAATAATTTATGTCACAGAAAATAATTTTCTGTTCTTCTATACTATCATTTTCTGACCATTCAGATTTATCTTGCACTCCTTTGGGGTGTCCCAACTATCAGGTACTCGGACCACTTGCCACGCAGCAGCAACAACTCAAAAATACTTCATTCAGACCTCAGTCACAAAGCTAATGACAAAGCTAAAGCTACAGGAAATGTTCATACTTATTTGTCATATGTGTATGTTATGATGACAGCAATATGAATTATGTACACGCATGTATTGTATTGATACTATTAATATACTACTGCTATACTACTACTAATAACAATATAACAACAACAACAATAGTAACAGTTGGAAGGCAAAGTGAATTATAAATGTAGAGTATATATCAAATTACTGCAGCAATTCCAGACACATGGTTAGGCACAAGAAAACTTACATACAACATGGCATTATGGATTAGTGAACTGAAAATTTAATACCCCATCATAAAAATGAAATCCTTCCTAAACAAAAAGCCATGTGACTTTTTCAAAAGACAAAATGAAGTCAAATCAAATACATTCTATTCCAAAATCACTCAATTTCCTCATAGGACTTCACAGTCTGTACAACCCACAACGTGCTGTATTGTTAGACTCTAATAAAACCAAACTGATTGAAGGTCACCTAAAACATATAAAGCTAGGGTGCAAATGCAGTTGACAGAGAGAAACAGATTTAACAGTTCAATTTATTCAGGTAACAGACTGACAATGATCCCAACAGTAAGCCAGGAAGTTTGGAAAAATGAAAAATGAAGGACAGACAGGTCTGGTAACCTGACAGGATGCAGAGTCAGCACATACACCTGCACCACAACACACACCCCAAACACACACACTTACATGACAGCTGCTGGGTCTCTGCAACGCTCGCTCTTTCTCCATTCCTTAAATTCACACTTCATAGCAAACACATACTATCTTTTTATGTTCAGTTTGTATCTCCAGTATTAAACAGCTCGCTTTCAAACACACAGACTTTCCCTGAAGCAACATGCTCACACACACTGTCTCTCTCTGTCCTCAGTGATTTTCCTCTCCTGGCTTTTCACCTGGTGCCTCCTAATGTGACGTCATCAAACTGACCCCACCCACTTGCCCGGACCTGCCTCCATACACACCCTCATCTGACGTACAAAAACCCACACACACACTCACAATCAAGTGACGCAGACACTGCCCTGAACTTTCCCTGACAGTGACAGGGAAAACTTTCAGTAATATGTATTTACGCATACTTGGTAGTTATAGTTTTTATTGCCATCTCTTCTGTTGTCAGTAATATATGTTGCCGATGTTAGTGTTTTTATGCTTTTATGTTATTGTTTATTTAAGAGGGACAATGCACAATTCATTTATTGCACCACATATAACAAACAGCTTCCCTCTGTAGTACACAAAGTGGAGGGATCCCACTTCCTCATATCTCTCATCCAGTCACAATCCACAGACTATTTTGAAAAAGCACCAATAAGGATGTACAACTTTTTAACACAACATAGTGCTCCAAAAACTTCACAGAAAACTGGAAGATGGTTCACCTGCAGGTGCTAGGTGCATGATTATATATTATTATGATAATGCTATGCTGTATAGTGGCAACATAGTTGCAATTTTTCTACCAGAAATCATTGGTAGCAGGTCTGCATGCGGTTGCTGCTAAATTCGGCTGGTTGGTGTCAAGAGACCTTTAAAAAAACTGCCTGAGGACACTGAATGTTAAAGCATTAAAGGTTCAGAGGATCAGCATGGACGAATTTTTGGAAGACTTTGATCCAAACCTGCATGAATGAAGAGGTTCACACAGACTGAGTGCTGACATTAATGCACACACACACAAACACACACACACATACACACACACACACGCATGCATGTAAATGGAATTATTGAGCCATGAAAATGAAATCAGAAATATGTCTATAAGCGCCCCAATGAAACTGTAACCTTGTGGATCCTTTCATCTCCTTACTGCGCTTTCTCTTTCGCTCTCTGTGGCTTCTCTACCTCTCTTCTTTCATATTTTCTCTCTCTCTAAACTCATTAGAATAGACCCTTCTGCCCTCAGCCTCCACGTCTCCATACATGACAGGAAATCAGCGTATCTTATTACAGCTTCTGCACAGAAAACAATAAAGCAGAACACAGCAGGCTTTGTGTCATAATGCACATGCAGTGATTTTTTCTGTTTCTAGTTTGACACAGAGGCTCCAAACAGTGCAGTGTGACTTGTGTTGTATGACTGTGTGCGTGTTCTGTGTGTGTTGGTACAGCAGTGGAAAGTACATGTGACAGTAGAACTGAGCTGTCATTGAGTTTACCATATGGAATCAGATACTACGTATAACATAATTGCCGAATATTGTAGTTTGGCCAGCAAACTAAAAATGCTGTTCTCTGCAGTCAGCTGTCAACCTGAATAATAAAAGGACTATTTCATTGAACAATGAAAAAATATGAAAATATGCTAATAATAGGCAATTAAAATATTTATCAAACTTGGTTAATGTGATTTCTGCTCCTGAACCTCAGCGCACAGTGTCTGCACATCAGGACATGCCGTCACCTTCACCTTCACACAGGATCGTAAGCTGTCGTCTATGAGCGTGCACGATGTTTGTTTCAAAAACAAATGGACTAGAATAAAATACATTTTAATTATTTTCAAAAGCCACAGGGAGCTGCATCAGAGGGATGAAGGAGCCGCATGCGGCTCCAGAGCCACGGGTGCACAAAAAGTCACTTTGGCACTGGTCTGACCATCAGCAGCATTTTGGGTGAAGTGTTTTACACACTTCATTATCAATTCTTTATCATCTTTGGCTGAAGACGGCAGAGAGAAGCAGGAAGATGTTGTTCAAAGTTTACAAAGAGGAAGATTTACAGGTGGTGCCACCTTGATTTAGTTTTACTTTTTGCTTTTGTCCTCATTTCTTTTACTCTGTGTTACACATCAGTGAATGCAGCAGTGTGCTCCAACCGTCCTCCCTGGGCAGCATGTTTTTCCTGTTGTGCCGGCATTACACAACAAATTTAGAGTGAGTCAAACTGAACTGGATACCTGAAAACATAAGAGCTGGTGGCCGTATTAACTTCAGTTTATTCAGCTTGTGTTGGAGCTCTAGTAAATGCCTGATTCAATAATAAATGTTTTGCTATTTTGTTATTCATTTTAGTCACGTCTGTGATTACATTCATTCCAACGGTCACAATGAAATGCTTTTATGCAGCCATACTGCCAACAGGACTGATGAACAGAGCTGTAGAGAACAGGGATGCATGGCAGTAGGGAGACAAGGACGTATGGAAGAAGGGATGACTATATATGTAAAAAAGAGGGAGGGAATGGATGGATTGTGTACATATGGAAGGATGAACAGAATAGTGGAAGAGAACAGGGAGGGAGGGAAAAGGGGAGAAGGGGGAGGGATGGAAGGAGTGAGGGAGAGGAGGACAGGAGGGAGAAATACGGAGAGATGGAGATGGTGGACGGGAGTGCTTTTTTATAGGCTGGCCTTTAATAAGACCCTGCAATATGATGTCATCCTCAGAGAGCAGCTGCATTTATCCTGAACCACCCTGTGTACATGGACCAAAACACAGCAGTAACATTACAGAGGGCTGTACTGACCTGCCTGTCTTTCCAACATCCTTATTTCCTTTCCTATCTTACTTCTCTCCCTCTTCTTTTCTCGGTGCCCTCAAGTTAAGAAAGCTTATAGCTTCCTGATTGAACCATAAAGACAGACACCTTCATCAGTAAAAGACTGAAGCTAAGGTGACATATCTCCAGTGGCAGAGTTTATCTATAATCACTGTGACAAGAAGAGGACAGTTTCTCTTTAATATTGACCGATACAGAATGACTCATAGACTGAATTAAGACAGGGGTTAAGTGTTGGAGTATTACTATAGCTACTACTACTACTATTACTCTGACTTGGCAGTGTGCAGAATCACTTCATACTGTAGAGAAGCAAGCAATCCTTCATCTTAATGAATTAAAAGCCCTGAAATCAGAGGTGTGAGGCTTTCACCTGACAACAACAATGTGATGCATTGCTACTCTGTTGTGATGGTTTATTTTTCCATTGTTATGTAAAGTGCCATTTTATAGTTTGTAAGTATTTGTCAAAGTACTATTTATCACACTGTGTTGTATAATACAGTTGTCTGTCCTGCTCCAGGATTGTGGCTACAAATCAGATGATAACTACGATGCATCAATCCACCCAACAAAGGATTTTAGCATTTCTATGACCACTGTACAGAGCCTGTGCTGCATAAGACACCCAGAATTGTTCAAATTTAGCAGGGGACTGCTAGACATCCACTCTCACTATCTTGTTTTTTTGTTTCTCTCCAATGTAAATTGACATGCTATAAAATAATCTCTTTCTCAGCATTAAAGTGCAGCAGTTTTTAGACCAACAAAAAACAAAGGCATTGTTCTAAAGGATTTCAACAGTGACTGGATTTTCTTCGGATTTCCTGGATTTTCCACAAGAGTAGAAAGTATTTTTATTAACTCTTGAAAGGTGTCTGCGTATGCGGTGGAGATGATTCATGAGTTCAACACTAGGTCTTCTGTTGCAGCGACAGTCCAGCTGGCGTTAACCTTGATTCCTCGTCATCTGATACACATGCGTACACATGCACACACTAGTGGACATTAAAATCCTCATCTTTCCCAAATCCATGCACTGTATTATGATGTGAGAGCTGAAGGAAAGCACTTAGACTAAGATTCTTAGATGACACCGCTGACCTACAGTTGATCAACATTATCCATTTAATCTGAGAACATGGGGGATGAGAAATAACAAAAGATGGTAAAAATGCTTTTACACTAGTTAGAAGCAGCTCAGCGTAAGTCACGGTAAAAGAAAACCACAGCAGTACTAAATGTATGCTTTTGAGTCAGTGCACCAATAAGCGTGTTTAAAACTACAAATGAAAGCATTGTCACAGTAACTTAAACATTGTCACATTATTTTCTACACTTTTCAGCTTGTTCTTTCTTTTATTTTAGTTTTCTACTTTTCATTTTTAGTCTTCATATCTAATTGTGTGTCTTAAAATCCTGTTGTGCGGCCAATCCACAGCGTGACTTATTTTCAGAGGTCACGACAGTAGAAGAAAGTGTCAGCTTCTTGAAACAAGGCAGATCACTGCACTTACATTACAAATGACCCCTGATTAAAAAATGATTCAGTAGAGCTTCTTATCCAAGCTGATGTACAGACCAGCCAACAGCAAAACTTCTTTTTCTTTTTTTTTTTAAATTTCTGTAGTTATTTAGTTTTGCAAACAAATAAAATGTTTTGTATCTGTGCTTCTTCAGATTCTTGGTTGACTGTCAAAAGTGATCAAATGCACCTCACTGGCAAAAGATGTCTCAAAATGATTTTTAAACTTGGTGCTTAATGTGAATATAATTGCTATTTCTACCATGACAAGCTATCAAATGACTGTAAAAAACAATATGAGAATGAAAGGGGTGGCTGATAGTGATGAACCTACAGAGAATTACCAGCTGAATCTGGAGCTCCACTCGCCTTTATGGAACTTATGGAAAGTGAGTGTCAGCTCATTGTTTATTTGTCCCACAACTTTTCTGCTTGAGTTTATTCTCACTGCTCTCATAGCATCATGCTTGGCTGCTGCAGGCAGCTGTTTTCAGTGAAAACGCTCCAAAGAGCCACTGTACACTACTTGCTCAGCAGTTAGCAACTACCTCGCGAAAATAGTGAAGTATTTAGCAGCTGAAGAGCCAGATATTTCCCACAGGAGTTGGTACAGAACAAAATACAGAGCTAAAAGGGAGAGAATCTTGGACACAAGCACAAGTCCAGATGAAAGATAATGTTGCTCCCTAACTGCTGGATGTGTAAATAAGCAACTGTTTGCAAACAAGTTCCCTGCATTAAACTTAAAAGGTTCACAACTTGTTTCCGGTTCCTCCAAATGGCCAAAAAAAAATTACGTTACTTGTGATATGCTGTATGTTTCTTTCCAGTATTGCCATGGAGACATCAAATGGCTTTCACAAGAGCCATCATTATCATCATCATCATCATCATCATCATTAAAATACCAACACTTTGATCTGCTGTTTATCTGGGATTTCCTCTTTTCTTGGCCTGTCTGTCTCTCTCTTTGGCTGTTCTCTCTCCCCATCAGTTTCTGCCTCTCCCCCCCTTGTGGCACTTTATGGTTCTTGCTATCTCTAGCTACTGTACTGTGTGCATCCATCCAGCTGTCGCATTACCGAATGGTGAAGTTTTAAAAAGTCACAACATTAATGCAAACTGTCAGGTGTTGCTACTAGAAAATACACCTAAGAGAAGGGTAAAGAGTAACTTTGGGACGCTGCATGACTATTCAGCAAAAACTTTTTCATTAACTCCACCTCCAGCAACACTGAGAGAATTCGATGAAATCTTAATTCTCTTATCTTATATCTTCACCTGTTTTAGTTCAGTACAGTCTGACAATAACTGAGGACGGGATGCACAGTTTCTGTCTCTTACATTTAATTGGATGGACGGTGTCAAAAATGAGGAAGGTTGATGAAAGCTAATAACTCTGAATCTTTTTTCTTTTTGGATCTCTACATCTTGGCTCAGTGATCACAACGTTCCACCTTTCCTGTTTACTCAAAACTAAACAGATGCTTCTTCCTGTGTTTAGACCAGGAGGCATCTGACTGGTCATCTGCAGAGGGTTCATCATCAGAGTCATATCTGAGATACTGCTTTGTAGTGGATATGTCTGTGTGTGTGTTTAAGTTGTGTCTGCAATTAATCTAGCATTTGATATTTTTATTTTGTGTTTATTTGAGACCAGGACAGGTCCAAAACAGGTGCGCTGTCCTTGTTAATTTTACTCATATTTTCAGGGGTTTTTTTTTTCTAATTCTAATTGATAAACAGGTTTGACGCCAGTAGCTTGTTGATTTAAATTCCTGGAAAACATGGAGAAAACCACTGCCAAAGGATTATAGAAAAGCAAAAGCATTATCATCTAGTCTGTTGAGTGGTCACTATGCTATATGGCCAAAAGTATGTGGAAACCACTGACGGGTTCTGCCACACTCTTTAGAGTTGGTGTGGAAGAGTTTGACTGCCCTGCACAGAGCCCCGACCTCAATCCCATCCAACTCCTTTGGGATGAACTGGAACGCAGACTGTGAGCCAGACCTTATCACCTAACATCTTGGCTGACCCCACTAATGCTCTTGTGAATGGGAGCAATTCCCTGCAGACGGGTTCCAAAATCTGGTGAAGAGCCTTCAGAGAATAGTGGAGGTTGTTGCAGCTTCATTTTAATACCTATCATTTGGGAATGACACGTTCAACAAGCACATATTGGTGTTGTTTATAAATCTAACAAGGCTGAATCGAATGTGATTGCTTCTGGACTAGCAAAAACTGAATCTGAGATACGAAGTTTTGCTGTGTGAGGTTGTAAATTTTGAGATTCTGTCGCACTGGGAAAACGTGTAATCTGCATTTATACAATCACTGTGCTGGCAAGCTTCAGATAAAAATGACATGCTGTACAACATAAAAGTCCGCTGAATTTCCCATGTTCCCATTATTGATAACTTTCTTATGCTACGATTAGGTATTTAAAACGGGTCAGTGGGGTCCCTCATGACTGAGAATACAAGTTATTGAGAGACAGAAGCAAGAAGCTGGCTCTTGTTGGTTAAATGGCAACCTCCCAAAGTGACAGATGGAAGAGAAATGGATGAATGAGGGAAAAGAGAATGGAATAAAACCCCAGGCTGTTTGGACTCAACAGTAAAGTCATGGGGAAGACACAGATAGAGAGATAAAGATAAACAGAGAAAATAAAGAGACAGAGATGGAGGATGGAGGAAAGGCAGTGCTCAAGGGAAACAACTGTTGAGACCAATTGTAGAGCAAGAGAGGATGATAGGACAACAGTGCAGGTGATAAACTGATAATAAATGCAGATGACAAGTTCAAGTCCAATCAAAGACACCCATATCACTACACGGACACTTTCTGTAAAGAGACCAAGCTGGTGCTTTGGGATCAACATCAGTATACACTCAGGTCAATCTCCTCACAGGCTCAGCATGTCAGTTCTTTGTGAAGGGCCACCTGGGTCAACAGACAGTCATCCAGGTGGAATAATTTCAGCACTAGTCTAAAAAAGGCTGTTCCTTAGCACACTGAATGTTCCTGGGACAGTGAGACTTGAATTTTGAAGACTTCAGTGGTTCCTGTGAGTTAATCATATGATTTTAGAGGAAGTGATGAGTTTAAGCGTTGATCATGAATCCAAGCTTCTTTGCCTTTCCAAACGTATTTTCATGAGAAAGTTTGCTCTGAATGCATCATTTTGACCACACTCCCACATGTGGAGTTTCCCCAGTTGTCATGGAAATGTAGACAACATTCAAATTTTCATTTTTATGAACACTTTGAGGAGTTCTCATCTATGTTGGCTAAGAGTTGAGATTTCCAAATTTGAACATTTACAATGCCAGGATGACTGGGCAAACTCTGATCATGAAGATTGTGTGATATGATTTTAAGCTCCAGAGCAGCTATTTAATGGACTTTGTGGTGAAATCTTTTGTCAGTGGGTTGTCTTGTGTGCTCCTGGGAGGTAAATCTTCAGTTTATAATAAGGTAAGCTATCTGGATGGGCCAGTCAAGAGCAGAAGCTCTGTAAATAATGTTTCCAACCACAGTGACAACCTCTGACTCCAATTGTGTTGATGGTTGTGCATTGTAATGAATTCGGTTGTGTTGTTATAATCATTACTTGACATTTGTTTTTGTCTCTTTTGGGCATTTCTATGTTTGACTTTTGATTTTGTTTTAATTTCCTTTATTAATGTTTGGTTTGTGTCTCCAAATGGGAATTAAAATTATTTAGTATAAATGATGAACAGCCACAGTGACAGCTTACAGGGATCCAAACTACCGAAACAACTAAACAAAACTTCACAGATTGTATGTCATCTGTCTGACTGTGATGTGATGAAATCTGATCACCTAAGAAGTTTGACATGCATTTACACCTTGCACATGTCTTCCTTTATCCAGGCACAGACTACATTTTAACAGCAGATGTAAATGTGGTCCAGGAGTCACAGAGCTGACCACCTCCTGGCTGATCTGCAGGGGGACAAACCATGTCAGCCTGCTGCGCCGCCGCTCGCTCCATCCAATCAACTTAATGGCATTCATACATTTCACTGACGTCATAAAGAAGACAAACTATCACAAGTTAGTAATTTATCACCTCATGAAGACTATCACCCTTGTCCTGGTACCTCTCTGTCTATAACCATCTCTGTCTCACCCTTACCGTCACACACTGCCTTGTCTGTCTGCAGCACTAGTTATGGATGAACTCCGCTATATATCTCACGCATGCACACAGTCAGACAGTCACACAGTTGGTCATTTATGAGAGCGTCTGGTCCGAGTAATAAAAGCCCAGTGTTCAGCTCACAGGCAGACTGAGGGAAAGAGGAGGACTATTCGGCGTGATTAGATTTTGCTTTGGCTGGAAGTGTTACCATGCACTTTTTAGACTGTGAGGTATTTTTAATAATTCCTTTGTCTAAGGTCTCACTGTGGACTGCCCAGTTTCCTGTGGTCCTCTTTAAACAACAACAACAACAGATTAGGGGATCCCTAAAAATCATGCTTGCATGGAAGCAAATCTCCAACATGTAATGTTATTAATACTCTATAAACACACACACACACACAAATATAGGGTAATGCAGAAAGAAAGGCATGACAACACACATAACAAAGGCTGCAGCATACAAGCATGTACAAAAATCTTCACACACAAGTGCAAAAACAGGCAAACACTGATATGACCACACTGACACACAACGTGGACAAGGAATACCTGCACACATCCTCACACACACTCTGCCCTTTCTCTCACCTTTGCAGTGATGACAGAGTTCTTGTGGTAGAAGCAACATAAAGCTGCAGTCAGGGTCTTGAGGTTGCATCGCTCCGACATTCTTGTTAACTTTTCTTAACAGCCAGGATTAACTGGGTGACTTACTTCAGCTGTAAACACCAGCTCACTCTTTACCGACTGACATGTCCATTAACAAATCCCATGTGCCTCTTCCAAGAAAAACCTCCATCACAGAGTTACAAAAACTAGAGTGGACTAAACAATTTGCAGTGTAGTCAGGTCTGATTTAGATAAATTAGAATAACTTTTAAAATTGAAGAATATGCAAGCGAAACAGCCTGTCAATGTCAGGTTCCAACATCCCCATCAGGATGACTACTGAATCTATCACTCTGCCATCTCTCTGTCACTCTCCTCCACAGTCTCCTGCAGAGTGAACCCTCCACTGCTCACTCAGCTCTGGGAATCCTTTCTCATGCTTTTTTTCCCCCTTTGCCCCACCCCAAGTTCCATATATGGTTCAAAGAAAGACCCATGTGATCTGATGTGAGCCAATGATGTGTGGACTATCTGGGAGTGGCCCACAGGCTAAGACCCTCTCCTGCTCTAGCTGAAAACACATGGATGATGGATGAAAGAATACATACATACACATAAAGGCACATAGAATAGGGACATAAATGGTCTCACCTTCACTAAATAACACTGTGTTACTTTTGTTTTTGTTTTGTGGGACTCAAGATAATTTGCATCTAGGGCTGAAAGTAATGATAATTTTTATCATTCATGAAACTGTTGATCATTTTGACGATTCATTCGATTAATTGTTTTGTCTATAAACTGGCCATCACAATTTCCTGAAGCACACGTTGATATATTGAAATTGTTGGTTTTGTCCAACCAACAGTCCAAAACCAAAAGATATTCACTTTACTGTGATAGAAGAGACGAAAAACCAGCTCTATTCATATTTGAATTTATCATATTTTTTTACTTAAAAAATTACAAATGATAAATCAATGTCCCATTAATTTCCTTTCCTAAACTTTTCTCATTTTATTCCATCTTGTCTTTAAACACAATGCTGTGGAATTTCTGCACAGTAATTACCAGAGATCGCCTGTCAATCAAGCAGTATGTTCAGCACTGATCTCACTCTCTTTGGACCTCATGTTAATGCAGTTTAAATGTACAGTATGAAATTTCTGGCGGTAGGGATCCCTAATTCAAAACAATGAAAACAAAACACGTGGTTTGATTATGCTGTGAAGTAGCGAGCGATCGTGGGAGTCGCTGTCTTAATTGTTAAACAAGCACCATTGCCAAAGTAATGAATTTAAGTTTTGTTCACGTTGCGTGTAGTCACATTAGCCGACTTCCTCACTCTCTGACGAATCATCTGGTGTTTAGAGAGTCGTCACTGGAGGCAATGGGTTGTTGGAACGTCGGAAACATTTGAGATAAAGTAAGTACACAACTCAACAGAATAACAAAGTTCTAGATATGCATCATTTGAAAATGGAAGTGTTATATTATATTATTATATTATATTATTGTATTATATGTGTTTAAGTCTCTCTAGGAGGTTGTCTTTTCCTTGGATGTTCAGCCATGGGTCTCTGACTGCTATAACAACCTACTTAGTTCTTCTCCTGTTCATGACAGACAAACTAAAAACAGAAAATACATCATTTCCTGTGTTGGCAAGGTTTTTTCAGAGGAAATAGCTACCAGACACTGACAACAGCCATGTAAAAACATTTAATGGCAAGTGGCTGTAGGTTCAGTCACTGCTGTGCACTGAAAAGAATCTATGATGCTGCTGTGTGTGTCTACACGTGTGCATGTGTCTGTGTCCTGCAGAGTGACGCTGATAAATAGCTAGCCATTTGTGTTACTTAATGACTGCTGAGCAATTACACCCACACAAAAGTTAAGTGCCACAACTTTCCCACCAATTCACACACAGACGCATTACAGACACATACACACTAACACTGGCACCCAGGACAAATGGACATCATACAGACCATATAGGAGTGTGCATATACAAACACAGTAAGGGACAAAAAAAGCATGTATGTACACTAAGAGCACAACTACACACAGTATAGGCACAATCATGAACACACATGAACAGACAGATACATTAACAAAGACACAAACACACATCGGGGGTGACACCCCAGCAGCAACCAGTTTAAGGAAAATTCTGCCGCAGGAAACGGAGCCACTAATTACAGTGTGAACTCTCTGAGGATCCACGAAGGAAATACATGTAGAATGTTCCCTGGGGCACTACACAGCAACACACACACACACTACTGCCAACCACAGCAGCCCCAAATCACCAGCTAGGCTAAATGTCCACCTTAAAATACACACATCCGTCGCTCCAGGAATGCTCTGGAAAAACAACGAGGGACAGAAATCGGCGTGCTGAGGTTCTATGTTTTCTATTTCTATCTGTTTGTTGTTTCATCAAAAGGACTAAAGAGAGCGAAGCTGTTTCAGCAACTTCAGCAAGTTATGAGACAAAATGGGGGAGTTTCACATTTTCTTTACTTAAAATGGTAAAACTGCATTAAATATGTAATTGCATTTTTGTTATGTAGTTAATTGCACAGTGGGGCTGACATGAGAGAAGACCATGCAGCCCATGAAGTTGCGGTTGTACATGGTGTGTACATGTGTGCACAGTTTCTCTGTCTTAAACCTGCAATCAATGATTTTCTGCTTTTTTTGAGGGGCGGGAGGGAGGGGTGGTCTACTGGGAGAGCGAAAACACGATGTGAACACAATGTCGACCTATCATCACCCTTTAAGTGATATGGGGAAGTCATTTGGGTGAATATAAGTCTAATATTGACTCTTTTGATTGTTTATGGGTCTGCACCAACTGCTGAGGGAAATCTGTCCACTATGTTCAACAGCTAGTTGCTTACTGTGTCTGTCTGCTGTTTGGTGCTGAACAGATAGTATACAGTGTACAGTGTACAGTTTTGTTTGTTTTTTTTACAGAAACAGCTGCCTGCTGAGGATTAAAATGATGCCACATTATGAGAGCAGTGTGAGAATGAATCAAAACAGTAAAGTTGTGGGCTGGACAAACAATGAGCTGAAACATGCTAGAAAGCTCCATAAAGTCTAAAAATAATAATAAGCATAATATAATGAAAAATCTCTGTAGGTTCATCACTTGTCACATTGTTTTCATACTGTCATTTGAAGCACTGTGATTATGAAAATATTATTTATTGTCTCTTTAAGTTTCATGTTCCTGTTCAACACACAAAACTACAGCATTGTATGACTTTTGACACATTTAAACCAAAGTTCTAAGACTATATTGCTGACAGAATCAGAGTAAAAACAGGGGATTAGTCATTAGGGTTCATCCTCTGGGGACCATTTGTACCATATTTAATGGCAATCCATCGAATAGCTGCAGAGATATTTCAGTGTGGATCAGTTCTGGCCGGTATGATATGACAATCAGAATTACTTGTTTCTCTCTATTTTTAAGTACACTGTAAAAAAAAGAAAAAGAAAAAGATGAAGTGAGTCTTCTTTCTGTTTGTATCTTGTATCTGTAAATCAATTTTTCACATTTTACATCCATTAGTGGTATATTTAGCCACAGTCTCAGCATCTGTACCAGTTAGGCAGCTTTCATCATGGTCCAATGCCAGAGAATAAATATCAGTGACACTGCTGTTCACACCCTGGGTGACTGAGGGTGTGTCAGTGTTTGTGCTGGTGATGGGTCATCGATCAGTAACAGACTGTGCTCTTGGTTATAGTCGTATTGATCTGTCTAACGTGACGCCTACATTGTGTAAGGCCTCACAACATCAATAAAAATGTGTGCAGTCAGTGGGTGTCATGTGGCTCGAAAGAGAAAGCGAATCCACAAGTTCAGTGTTTTTAGCTAGAACGGAATACTGGAGGTGGTGGTATGCAGTCCTGAAAAAGGTTTCTAAAAAAGTACTTTTTTCTTAAGTATGCTGAAAATACAAAAATATCACAGTTGTCCTATTTTCACCATAGGAAAGATTAACTTAATTTCGAGAAAGTAGAAAGAACATTGGGTTGAAACAGGTTTCCACTGTCTTTTTGTCCACACAGTAAATGTCACTTCTATATGTGGTTTATATTCATTAGTTTAGATTCAGATGCTAAAAATTATCCTAACTGAAAAGAGAAAAATAGCTTGCACTAGAACTATACCTACATTGTAGACATGTGGCTAGATATAAAGAATCTTAAATTTTAACCTCGGAATATAAACTGATTATACACTGTAGGAGGCAATTGTCACCAAATCTAAAGACCAAAAATGTATTAGATACATGTCAACAGAATTTAACATAGAAGATAACAACTCTCGAGACACGTGAGTAACATGGTTTACACTGTGAACCCTAATCTATAAAGTCTGACCCAGATTTAAACATTGCTCATTACCCTGAGCAACCTTTCCTCTGTTCTAAAATGGGTAATATGCCCGCTGAAGTAAAACACTGTTTTAGAGTCTATGGATTCTAAAAAGATTCTCTAAAAGTTGGGAAGTATTATAGTACATATAATGACTGTACGTATACTGAATTCAGGAGTATAAACCTCTGATTTTTAATTAAGGACACATTTCGTGTCTAAATTCTATTTGCTATCTAAAGTACTGTGTGCCTTGTATATGACGCCTGAGAAACCTGACCAAATTTCACCAAAAATTCAGTAAAATTGCCACTAGGTCTACTAGGATGACTTCACAAACGTTCATCATAAAGTAACAGGCTGTTGGGTGGCTGGCCAGCTGCCTGCTCTGCTTATAGGCTGACAAACTGAATGACCGATTGGCTGTCGAGCTTATTGACTGGCAGCCACACGCACCCTTAGGCTGGTTGGTAGAGCTGAATAGTTGGCTAGCAGAGTGACCAGCTGGTCGGCTGTTTGCCTGGTTGCTATTTGAAGTCATGCTGGCCTGGTGACAGACTGGTATGATGATCCTGATGAATGAAACACTGCTGTTTGGACTTCTAACAGGCTTAACTGATCCATCCTCACATCCAGGGTCTGGTGGTGTCATCTTGTAGTACCTGTATTTGACCACTAGAGTGTACAAAAGTGCATATTTACCCTCAAGCACTCCTCTAGCACTTGAAAATGTATATCCTTTTAGACATTAATCAATAACTTAATTGAATGTTTGATCACTGAACTATGAATGTGTATGTGCGTATAGTGCATGCTGTTAAGTGTCATCCACTATGAGAGTTGAAAGTTATTAGCAACCAGAGACCACACACACACACATACACACACACAAACACAGAGCATTATTGTTTTTTAAAGCTCTCTCATGAGGGTAGAGCAACTTGATGTTTTCTAGTCAAAGACAGAGTGGGAATGAAAGAGAGAGAGCAAAAGAGTCTTTCAGAGAAGGCAGAGTCAAAGAAGATTTTTGTTCATCCTGAACACCAGAGGATCAACAGGGGAATAGACTTTCTTTCTTTCTTTCTTTCTTTCTTTCTTTCTTTCTGTCTCTCACAATCAGTGAATTTGTTATCATAGAATTTGAGAATATGGTGTATTATATTGACACATATTGTACCAGAAGGTGTTGTAGTCAGATTATTAAAAAAAAAAAAAAGATTCAATTGGTGACTGTCAACGGTATCCATTTATTAAAAGTCTTACACTCTGTTTAGCTAATCTGTTTTATCAGCACTCTATGGATGTGATTTGATCAGATTTGATTGACAGTTCTGGTTAATTTTAATGTTGCTAAACTCTAATTGGAACTTCTAATGTAAAATAGCAGGATCTCATCAAAGTAAGCTGATTCAAAAAATAGGTTTAGACTTTAAGACTCTCAATAAAGACCTTGTGCTTGACATGTAACAACCCCTTCTCTGTAACATTTACTTATTCCTGTTGTTTTTTTAATCTGGTCAAATTTCCCAACATTATCCCAAATTTAGCTGCATGGACCCCTCTAGATAACTGCTAGATAACTGATAACTTCTTGCCTGTCAGTGTGATAATGTGAGTAACTAACAGTGCATGCTTGCACTTTTATACTTCATTGCTATGCATATGTTAGCCTGCCTAGCACACTTGTTGTGGACACCCTAATATCTGATGGCATTTTAGTATTCATACTTGTTTTCTGCATTTCTTGTGACTGTGCTGTGAATCATGCATCAACCTGTCTCGGTAGCCCTCAGTACTTCTCTTCATTTCTTCTCTATCCTCTCTATCCTTTCTTGTAATTTCAGTACTTTTAGTGCAACTTTTATACTGTTTTTAACCCTCTATCACCCCAAAGAGGTGCTTCATTGTAAATTTGATTTGATCTCAACTGAGGTTATTTCTACTTCCTTTTAGAGAGGGAAACCAACTAATCAGACAATGAGCAGAGTTTAGACATCAAACAGTTCTGGAAATGAGAGGGGAGAGACTGGCTTACAGTCAGACAAGAGAGGGATATCTTTATCCGATTGTTATCCACAGACACTTCCTTCCCTGCATACATCCATCCTACAAACTTGTACTATACATAATCAATGGCCTGATCGCCCTAAACAATGCAAGGGTCACTGCACTGCTAATGTATGTTTTGACTTTTCCACCGGATATGACACAGAGAACCTGTATTGTCTGTGCATGTGTGTGTGCATGGACACATGTGTGTTTTCACAGTGGAAATTCAAACACACCTGGAGCGTTGACATCTACTCTTTCACATATATTATATAACACCTGGGATACAGTGACTCTATTTGCGGTCAGCCCACACACACTGTTGACACTTGCACACAACGCAAATTTTACCAAAGAAATACACCCAGGTACTGTTTGTGTGTGACTGTGTGTGTGTGTGTGTGTGTGTGTGTGTTTGTGTGTGTGTGTGTGTGTGTGTGTGTGGTTAGCTCCCACATGTGCAACTGCAACTTGCTCTCGTGGGAAGAACTGAGTTTGCTTTTCAGACAGAGGTGTCAGCATCCAAACATATGAGCTAATAGATGGAGTAAAGGAGTGATGGATGGGAAAGAGAGAGGAATGGACATTTGGGGGGAATGGAGAAGAGAAAAGAGTTGAAGAGAAAATAACACATGAGATAAAAAGCACTATTTAATTACGTACTGCATGTATGTAAAGTTTCGACTACTTTACACTCAAATCTAGTTAGATATAATAAATACTGTTAAAACAACAGTTATATGTGACATACGATCAGATTTTGATGAAAGTTGAGACATCATAGTGCACAACTCACTTCTGCATTATGATGTTGTCTCAACTGATTAAACCTGACTGATTAACCAAAAAAGGAGGTTCCAATGACAGGTCAAAATAAGATTGAAATAAGAGTGACATGCCCTTAGCATTAAATACACACAAAGACAGGGTGAGTAAAATAAGGGAGGCACCAACAAAGACAGAAAACATGGACAGTAAAGCATATCATATGTCAGCCAAATGATATTGTGATGACTGAAGGATCACATCTTAGTCATCATCTCTCTCAGCCTGGAAAGCTGGGACTCAGGTGGTGTTTATGTGAATATGATATACAGCCAAAGCACAGAGGTGTCTTATCCTTATAGTCCTGAACCAATTGAATTAACTTCTCCTATGACTGGTGTTTACATTGAGGTCTGCAGAAACAGCTGAATATAACTCATATTTATATTATATTTATTCATTGATTCATATTTAGCTTTAATCAGATTACAGTTACTGAGTTGTTGTTGGTGATGGCTTCAATCCATGAAAGGATCATCCATTTTTACTAAACGTTTTAAGCTTGTAAGCAAATTTTTAAGACAAAGGTGTTTGCTGAGTTGCAGAATTTTCTCAACAGAGTAGAATGTTTGAGTTTTTAAATAACTAGCAGCATTATTTAGATGTAATGTAGGCCTCACCAATATGCCTACCTACTACATAAAGAGCATACTTGCACCTGTAACTTCACAGACAATTTGCTGAATCAATTTGAACCTTGTGCCCGTCTTGCACGTTACTTGTGTGTGTTTGCATGTCTTTTAACTTTGTACAGTTCAACCACTCCCAGAGATACTGTAAATGCCTTGTAAATGTGTGCAGCGCATGAATGTGTAGATACATAATGTGTTATGTGTATGCATGATTACAGTGATAAAAGAACAGTCAATTTCTGTGCAACATAAAACTGCCTTTCACTGTCCAGTCCCACAAGCAGCATAACTACAACCCCCATGTTTCTAATGTAAAAAATAAATCCATAAAGGCAGTGTTGGCGGGATTTAAAATCCAGCTCTTATTTGCAGTTACATTTGCAGTAAGCAGCTGGAGCAGTTTTTTTTTTTCTAAATTCTGTAAAGAAAGCACTTGTTGTTCTTACCTTAACGTAGTCCACAGTGGCATCCAGGCCAGCAGCGGGCTCCCTGGGGAACACAGACAAAGACAAGGTCCTATTTAATGAACACATCTTGCTACTGGGCTCACACTGCTGGGTGTTGATCTTCGGTTCCTCCCAATAGTTACTGTTACAAATAAACTGCTGAGCTGGTTGTGTTAAGTCCAGGTGGGTCCCCGACTGGTGCTGATGCTGGTCCTTTAGAGATTCAAACACTGTTCAGCTCTTTTAGGAGATGATACAGTTCAGTGGAGGTGTGGCACTTATTTTAAAGGTTGAAATGGATGTCAATGGTCCAAACAAGCATCCATGTTAGCCATATACTACACCAAGAAGGCACAGTTGCACTTTAAACGTGGTGTACAGAGTTAACTGTAATGGTAATGCTGTCCCAAGTGGCCCCTCTGATAGAAAAAAGTCAAATGAAATAAAACCTCACACTGAACTGCTTCAAATCTGAGTCTGTCTCTCTTTCTGTCCCATTCGCTGCCTGTTCTCACTCTTTCTTTTTTCTCAGTCAGTGGTAAACATGTTCACTCACTGCCTGCCTGACTTGGCCTCCCTCCCTCACTGTCTATCTCTCTCCTCCCCCACCATAAGACACATCACAGCCACACGCCTACCCTTCTGAGTCCACTGACAAATTCACATAGAGGTTAGACTACACACATGCAAACAGCACCAGCAGCTTTTTTTTTTTTTTTTTTTTTTTTTTTTGCATTTTCGTTGATTCCTTCATCAATCCTCAAACTGTTTAAAACACCATCAGACAGGAGTTTGACACTTTCTATCTGTGTTTACTTGACTTTGTCTAGCTGATTTTCTTAGACACCATTGTTTAAAGGCTAGAATACACAGAAGACATTTTTTGCCGTTGTATTCTGGCATTTTGTTTGTTTTGCCCAGCAGCACAAGGTCTTCATATTGTGTTCCTTACAGAGCCTCTCACTCATATATACCCCACTATTTCCATTGCTCTCTATCTTTGCCTTGAACATTGGTACTTGATTGTATTAATGTAGCTCAGAGTCTCTCTCTACAGGAGGCTTATAGCCAGGGGCTCAGTGAAAGAGGTAATTAGCTCAAATCCCAGACTACGTTTGCAAGGTTGGTAGTTTAAATCCCTTAAGCCTACACCAGTGTTCCCACGGGAATATTAGTACAGTCCATTACTTACCAAACTAAATATGTTTAGCTCTAAGCCCTCTCAGTTTAATATGGCCCAAAATAATGAATGGGATTTAGTTATGTAACTAAACAGAAGCCTCCATTCACAACAATGTATAGTCATTATTCATAGAAAGTGGAGTGCTCAGGCCTTTCCATCACCCTCAGGATCTACTGCAGATTTCACTTTACTGAGCCTAAGCTCAGTATATGGCAACTGATCCTGTTTCAGGTGACAGATGCCTAATACCCCGAATATCCCGACATCCCACCACAGTCTATCAACACATATGCACTGAGTTGTCCTCACAACAGAGGGAACATCAGCTGTTGTCTCAACAACTGCGTCTGATGGTGCCAGGAGGACTGCAAAAATGCTGATCACCACGGATGAGTATTTTCGCTTTGTTATAGTAAAGTATTAGCTTTTGTGGCAGTTTTCTCTATCAGCAATAGAAAGCTGAAGTACTCATCAGACCAGCCTCTATTCCACATCATAGTTTTTCTTTCTGACAGCAGACAAACTACATTGAGCTGTTTCTTGATTCTACAGTAGGAGGTACTGCTGCTGTGGTACAATGTCATCAAGTAATTACTAATTGCAATTGACAATTATACTCGCTATCAATTTTCTGCCCAAGCTTAATCGATTAATTGTTTAATCTAAGCTCAATCACAAAGTTCCAGACTCACGGAGATGTCTTCAAATTTCTTGTTTTGTGCCTTATTCTGTCTTGTTTTAAGCTCCTGACACTTTACTATTCATCATTATCATTATTATGCTTATAATTTCACAAAACATTATGTCCTGACAGACACACAGTAAAAGATTAACTGTTTGTCTGATTGTTTTTATAGTAACACTAATACAGTACAATTCAATACAGTAGAAGCAAATCTGTATATGGTATGAAAACATGATCGATTTTCATGGTATACAGTGAAACCGGTGTACTGGTGCAACCCTAGTTGTATATGTTGCTTCGCTGGAGTCAGTGGTTGGATGGACCTTTGATTGGCCCCAAACCTCCACCACAGCAACCATCTGCCCCTCGTAACCCTGCCCTGGCTCTCTAGTCTGAGGTGGGAGCGATGAGAATCATCACATACCAGACACCACCCATATAAACCCTTCTGAAGTTGAATGTGCTGCAACTTAGGGAAATTCCCTTTTCCATTCAGTGAGGTCAAAGTTCAGGTTCAGAAAGTGGAGAGCCCTAGAGCTGATGGAAATTCAGTGTCTCAAACCCAGGTAAGAACGGTGAAGGTGAAGAACGGTCTCTTCATCCTGCAGCTAGATGGATGTTTTATTTTACATCTCTATTTTTCCCTGATAAGGTTTGGAAAGCCTGACAACAGCTTTAGAGGAACTGAAACAAAGAATGGTGAAAGCGAGAGGGCCAGGCATTCCAGACTACACAAGCTGACCACAGCTAACTTGGCCATTTTCTGCCCATATTGCTGAAACAGCATCAGACACAGGATTTTTCTGCTTGTACAGCCACAAAACTGACCTGTAACACAGACAAGAGACAGAGCGATGAAGACAGAAAGAGTGGAAGCCAGTGAGAGGAAAAAAATGAGCAGGGAGGGCAGAAGCAGGCAGCACTCGCCACAGTCTTTTTCTGGCTACTGTTGTTCTTTGCACTTCACCACACAATACTCAGCACAACCACAACTGGCTTCAGTGAGGGACTACACCATATTTGTGTGTGTGGGAGAGAGCGAGAGAGAAGAAGAGAGAGTAACAGGCAGAAAGTGGGAGCAGTGGAAAGGGTTCATGTGCAGAATGCAGGGTCTGCAGGCAGCCTACAGAGGTCAGTGTGTTTTCATAATAAAGGTCCGCAGACTCAGTGCAAACTTAGTATTTGCTGTGGACAGCTGTGTTTCCAATCCACTTTATTAACCACTGTATATGCAACACAACACTCTAATCTTCATAGTATATTGTTTCAGAAGTTGCTATTCAACAAATGAAATGAATACAACAAATGTATGTACAAAACTGAATGGAGAGCACTAAAAGGACACGAGCCAAAGAACATTAGACAGACTGTGATTTTAGAAAGCTGTTGACGTAATATATGGAAAAGTAAAATGAGATTTTTGTTCCAGTTGTGTCTAAATCCTGATTCTAGTACATATTTTAGTGTTTTGAGTATGTAGGGATAGAAATGTGATGAAATAAATACTCTACTATATACTGTTGAAAGCTGTATAAAACTAAAACAAACAATGAAAGAAATGCAGGACAATTTTAGCAAACACAAAAATAACTTTGACTATATACTACTATCAAATCTTTATAAATCTCTATTAAAATCACTGTATACATCTAGCATGTTGTTTGAAAGAGGGATACAGCAGGTGTGAGTAGCTTCTCCATTAACTTCTTTGCATTGCATTGTGAGACAATAGTGTTCAAAAGCGGTGCCTGTGTTGTAGGACTTTTAGCACATCAAGTGACTTGCTTAATAGCCTGGTTTCCAGGTACCAATAACAGCCACTTCATACTACTGTTTTCCAATGCAAGACAAACACATCTTTCCAATCCTTATCTCTTTGACATTGTTAAATATTTTACTATGCTCACAGTTTACTTTAAGTGGAAAATCCTTTCTGTTTTTCTGAAAACTGAAGGTGAACCCCTACCTCTTCATCTCACACCCTCCCTTTTATTTGCAGCACTAAAGCATCCCTCTATAACTGCCTGCTGTTTTGCTCCCTTAGTTTGTCTGAGATGTTAATTGGGCAATAAATCATCAGGTATGAACGTGTGTGTTCTGAGGTGATTATTCTATCAATCTTTTGCAATGCAATATATCAATTTAAAAGTGAACATTGTGTAAAAACAGTTGAAACTACTGTTTTAAGTAACTGTTTAAGCTATCAAACTGATTTGCCCTCTTTGTCCTAACTACTTTCCAGTCTTTCTTTCCCCAATCTCCCTCTTCTTCCCCCTCCTCCTCTCCTGGTGGTCTGCTGAGTTGCCCACAGAGGTCAACAGAAAGAAAAACTGACCAATCGGAAGCTAGGGCAACACAAGGTAAGGGGTCATAGGTCAGCTGACAGCATGAGCGATGGAAAGTCAAGACCGACTGGCCAGCGGTTACACTACTTTATCTTTTTATAGAAAACTAAACTGTGAGGAGTTTCAAAGCAACAAGACTGAGCTGTGAGGAAAGTTTGGAATTTTTTAATAGTACAGGTTGCTTTAACAACATCAGGGAAAGCAAATTTAACATTTAACACGTCTAAATCTGTGTTTTCTTTCTTAACTACGTCGCAATGTGCAGATAATTTGTGTTCATTTATTTGAAAAAAGTGGTTGTAATCTTTTAATCATCCTTACTTAGAACCACTGGGAAACATTTCCTGAGACGAACCAAAATGTTGCTTTCCAGGTTTTAGTCCAAGCATGATATACCCTGTGATATTACAAAAAGTTAATGGGCACACAATATATTTGGACGCAAAATATTTCAATTAAGTTCAAGAAGGTGATTGCTAAAGTGTAAAACAAGCAAATCAAAAGAGAAAACTAAATATGAGCACAGTGAGATCTGTGCGTAAAATATCTCTCCTATCTGCTGTCACTCACACATAAGAGTCTTATTGTAGTCCTGAGGCCGTTAGTAGGTTAAATTGAGTTATTACCAAGTGCTGCTCTTTGATCTTCAGACAGCTTTAAGTGAGGCTGACATTAGATGATTATAAAGAACAACACCAACCTCCCAGAATAACTCAGCAACAGAAAGATGTCTCTTATTATGTGATGCACTTTGAAGTCACGCACTAAGCTCATTTACAGATCAATTGGAACAAACACTAAGGTTAGAAACAAAAAACACTTTCATCTTATTCTTATTTTCTTCCAAAAAAGTAAAAGGACACAATAAAACCCATAAAACTACATTAACTTCATGAAAAACTTGAAAGAGAGAAAGAAAGTGATGCTGTTCATTAGCCACCTGCACAGGTTGAATTTGACCTGGACAAATTGTCCCTCTGTATGTCAGCAGCGAATGAAATGTATCCAGCATGGAGGCAGAAAGACAGAGAGAGCAGACAAAGAGCTCACAGTAATCTGTGATCTGTCCTGCCACACCCTGACCTACAAAGGTAACCCCACTGCTGGGGGCTGCACGCACGCACCCACGGACACACACACATGCACACAAAGCTGGCTACATCAGATACTGTCTGCTGTAACTCTACACTGGAGATAGAAAGATGGGATGACACCATGAGGGATGAGGTGTGTGTGTGTGTGTATGTGTGTGTGCGCGTGTGTGTTCTCTCTGAAGTTGAGCTAACTGCTTCACCCCCTCAGGGATCTTTACAGATTCGCCTTTCTCCATCTAACTACAAACGCTGAGTTCTCGCTCTGAAGAGGAGGACGAGAATTTGGACAAATAAAGCTTTTCCTCCAGAGCATGACAGGTTTAAGGGGGTGATTAACAGTAAAAAAAAATAACACAAATACTGACAAAGTATGGTTTTTAAGAAATATGGTACCAAAAACCTTGTGTATTAATACTCACTGTCTGAATAATTTGCAGTTTCTATGGAAATTGGCATATATTTTTGCCTTTATTGTTAAAAAGAGTGGAGAAACCATGGAGAAAGGCAGGTGACGATGTGTAAGGCCCCTGTCTGTAATCAAAACAGCATTGTAATTTTCTTTTCCTAATTGTTGTGACTCTGGGTCAGTACTGCAATCTATACTAACACAAACTGACCTTGGCTAATGTTCCCTGCAAAGAAGCAAGCTAGAAAAGCGTTCATGAGCCACCTTGAGGTCGAGAATTTGAATCTCTATAGATATATTTGTATCTCTGTGTGTTTCTTGAATTGTGTCACACTTTTTTTTTCTTCATGGTCTACAATTAAAGCAACATAGATAAGGTAACTGTGATATAGGCTGTATCATTTGCCATGAATGTTGAAGATAAAATCACAAACAAAAATGCAATGTTGTTTATCAATATTGAAAAAAAAAACAAAAGTGTATTTTCTGTACTGAAATGTGAGCCTGTATGACCTTATGTAAAAATATTTATGTGTGTTTACCTGCAACCATGAAAGTCATCAATGATATTTTGGACCAGCGGAGAGGTCATGGGCTGATGGATGTGACCAGGAGTCAGTGACGTCTTCCCACAAAGTATCGGCTGCGTGTGATTGGCTCTGGGGTCCCAGGTGTAGTTTCCGTGGGTGAGGTTGGCCCCTCCTCTCTTGCGCCGAGGCAGAGTTCCATGAATGGAGATTGGCTGGTAGGCAGCAGGTATATCTGATGGGCTGCTGCCCTGCCCTGGAGGGAGACTGGGTGAAGGAAAAGGGAAGGAGGAGAGGAAAATTAGACTGCAGTATTAAAGAAGCTCACTTACATGAAAAAGACCTCCCCCCCAAAACCTTTGTGAAGACTCAACTCAAAAAATCCCCTTCCACATGGTGTTAGACTCTTAAACCCTTTTGTTTTGCCTTACGATTGCACACAAGTACTTTCAAAGGTAAGAAAAATGTTCCTTTCTGCGCTTTGACAGAATCACATGTATACTCTGTATCAACTTGTTCCAACACTTCACTGAAGCCTTTTGATGCTGCTTACTGTACACAGACTAAAATATTTAGATGTTTATGTCTGGTCAACATCAGATGGAAATATCTTATGTGTTGTGTATCATCTTATAGATATTGTCCTCTAATTCAGCCCTTCATGTTTGGTATTTTTGGAAAGTTTGGGATTTTCCCGTGAGTTCCAATTATGGCTTGTGGCTTTGAACAGGGTTTGTCCATACAACATGTAGTGGTAATACTTACCCTCCTATTGTTAAAGGAGCACAAAAGAACAGAGAAGTGATAATTATTTTTTTACATTTTCTTTCTTCAGAGGATCCAGGATTCTTTGAAAATCACATTTTATTCTCCTGGTAGCCACTGTTGGTCAGCCTACTCACCCAGGTCTGGAGCTGAGGAGATCCATGGAGGAGGCGAGGGAGGCCTGGAGCCTCCTGGTGGAGCAGGTGCTGCTGCTGGGGACGCCGTGGGAAGTGGAGGGGACTCCAGGGTGTGCAGTGCTTCCTCCCAGTGTGTGGTGCACATGGAGTGACCTGGGCAGACTGGCAAAGCGCCCCTCTGCCATCATTCTCAACTCTGGAAAGAAATAAAAAACACAGAGGACTTTAATCCTTTATTTTACCAGCACTTCAAGGCTCTGGAGTTGAAGAGTTGATCTCAGCCTTTCAACAGACACACTGCTACATGTATATATATTTTAACAGCTTTAGTAAGGTGAAAAAATACATTAAGTCAAGTAATTAACTTCACAGGAGGAGCTCCTCCAGGTGTGTTGTAACCTAACATGCTTTCAATAACCTGGGGAACACAATTATGTAACCATGGTAACACAAGACAGATGGAAGAGATGTAATACTCTGTAATACATTACTGTAAAGACATGTGATGTGAAACACACACTGTCACAACTGTCGACACACACCAATATGCTCACACACCCTTTCACATCATTATGCATACAAAATACACCTTCGGGGAAAATAAAGCTTGTCATTACATAACATCACTCCTGTAGTTTCTGTTAAGTGATTCTAATTATGCCACATCTGAATGCAAACACAGACTCAAAAAATCTGCTGTTATACTGTATGTGTTTGATTCTAATAAAATCCTTCAAAATGCATTCTGTGATGAAATTAACATCTGTTTCATTTGACATTAAAGTTCACAACAGTTGTTTTGTTTTCAGTTGAAACACTGTGGAGGGCAAGGGGATATTCTAATCACCTGAGGAGGAAAATACTGCAAAAAGTGTCAGTGTTGTCTGATTGCATTCAGATGCAATGTGGGCTTGAAAGTCACTTTGGAACCTTATCCTAAATCTCTTTATATTGATTTAAATTAAACAGAATAGATGAAACAGTGAAGATTCTGGTTGCGTCAAGAAATACTAATGAAATACTACTACTGATACACAGAGTAACAATTTTGGCTTGTATTGCATACACAAAACCCAGTTTCTTTGTTTTGGAAGAAAATTAAATGGAAAAAATCTTGCTTATTAAAAGAAAGAGTTCCAGTCCTGTACTATTCAAAATTTAAATATTTGATTAGATTGAATACTGCAGTGAGAGCTTTTAAAAGCTAGACCACAGACATTTCCAATAATAATCAACAAATTCTAGAAATACAGCGAGAAGAATGTGTACCAACCAACAATTATATACGTTTCAACTATAGGAGACATATTATTAGGAGAGCAGTATCATACTGTTCAAGAAGGGTGGCTCATCAACAGTCCATGCCATAAAAATGACTGACATGAGGACTGGAATAAAGAAATGTAAGTGCATGGTATAGGCTGTATTTTTATCAACAAACTCTGAATGTCATATCATGAGGGAATGCTTACAATTCTTCATATTGCAGCAAGGCTCTGAAAAACAGCTTCTATTCCAGACTTTTCACTAAGTAGACAGAAAAAGCAACCTTTTTTCTTTGCTCATGGGGGAGACACTGTCCGACGACGAGAAGATATAAATACACAGACATGGACAGGACATATTGGCAGTGATGGAAAACACTGGTCAGGTTCGTGATAAATTCCACTGCCGTGTGATGATGAATGCACAGCATGCTATCTTCTGCTTTGAATCACTCACCATGCAGCAGTTAGTCATACTGTATGAACTCAAACACCATCATCTTACAGACATGTTGGCAAGCTGGATGGTACGAGATTCCAAAGAGCCTCCCCTTCCCTCCCCTTCTAATCTCATCAAAACTAAGAATATGAGCGGAACAACTATGCTAGTGTTTGTTTCTCTATTTAGACAACCTGATTACAATCAGAGAAAGCAGGCTGCTGAGGAAACTGCAGGGCTTGGTACTGTAGTAGTATTGCCAGATGCAGTCAGGCTTGACAAAGAGGCACTGATTTGAACCAAGGTGGTCAACATGGCTGCTGGTGAAAAATCATGTGATTTCAAGGCAGAGGATCTTCTGTCAAAGTGGTGAATTTCTTTCATTATGTCCTTACTGGTTAGAAAAGAAAGTAGTATTGAACGTAAATTATTTCCAGAGTTGATTATGTTAAATTTTATTAGTACTGTCAAACATGATTACATTTCTTAATAGCAGAGTGTGGAGAGCAACTGAATGGAAGAAATGAGCAAATTGAACTGAACTGACAAAACTGTCAGTGCCTGAAAAAGGCACTGTTACACAGTTTTTACTAAAGAACATGATAATTACAAAAGACTACCCACATTTAATAATACACACAGCATGTAAATGAATACTCATTTGGCAAATTCTTACAGGGAGTTAGATGAGAAAATCAGTTTAGATAAGATTGTCCGCAAGCTGTTTAGCCTGGCTTAGACTGGGATCAAAGGGAAAGAGCTAGTTTCCACCAAAAGAGGAGCAATATTTCTTATAACAGTGGTATAATGATTGTGTTTATATACTTTCTGTATAAATTCTTGCTAGTTAGCAAGCTAGCCACCAACAATACAGGAATAAAAGTATACAAAATCACAAATTCCACTTCTGAGATGCTGCATGAAGTCACCTGGCCCAGCTGTAGTTTTGATGCGCACAACTGATCATCAATTGACAATGTCTTCTTTTCCTTTTTTTCTGTACTTGTTCAATGCAAACATCCATTGCATAAATGGGACCACTTTGCATTTGTTAGAAGTCACCTTTCACAGAGACAGGATATTTACCTTGCTTCCAGTGAGCTAAACTAAATAAATACGTCCTGAAGCTAGCACTACAGTAAACACAAAGTGATGAAAGTGGTACTGATCTTCTCATTTGACTCCCAGTAAAACAGAAAAGAAACACTTTTCCTCTGTCCTGATGTGGAGTGAGTGAGTGTGAGTGTCTGTGAAGCACTTTTTCTTGGGTTAGTGATTTGCGTTGGAGACACCATGCAGTATGACTAACTTCTGGACACAGTTGCTGCCATACGAGAGGACTGAAGAAAAGACTCACAGCTCAGATCAGAGGTGGTGTTGACCAGCAAAAACCCATTGTCTATCTGTGATGATCGAGGACGGTGTGTCTTTGTCTAACAAGCTTTATCTGAGTACAGACACAGAGAGCATATTAACAAAACAAGAGCAAAAGTTTTGTTTTGAATTTAGTTAGGTACAGACTGTTCACTAGCTATAGTTGCTGGTAATGTTTGTAATTTCAACATGCAAAAACAATAGTCAATGCCAGATTACATTCGAAGGCCTACTACCTAAGTGTTTTGTACACTGCTCTTTTTTGTTAATAAAATTACCAAGTAGAAGCAAAATATTCGATAAGAGATTCATGAATCTCGGCGCTTAGTGAATACAGGAAACCTGCAATCAAATTTAAAATGGGGCCTATAGCCCATTTTAGCAGGGGGTCACTGAGTCACCAGCTTGAGATGATGAATGTCAATAAAAATGCAAATATAGGTTAAGGGAGAGGAACAGCTGGCCAGTTCAAGACTTTTCAGCATGACAAGTAAAGTTTATGCACACACACTCACACACACAAACACACTGTAAAAGTCCTGCTAAGGCATGCTGGGTCAGAGTGTGGATTCCTCTGAGGGGCAGAACGACTACAGGAGGAGGACCTATTATAAGACCCTCCGGGAGGGTCAGCTGTGTGCAAGTGTACTTGTGTGTGTGTGTAATTGTGTGTGTGGCCCTGACCATCTGCCAGACACACACCCTCCCCTGCAGCAGAGAAAGGCCTGACTCTCACTGAGTGAAAACACAGACACACAGCACTTACACACATAAATACTCTGTCAATTAATCTAATAAATAAATTATTCAAGCTAAGAGCTATAGGAAGTCATTTCAACACTGAGTGGAGGTGTGAAAAACCACACTCTTTCCTTCTGTCTCCTTTTGCTGTAACCTCTCCTTCATCCACACACTATCTTCCACACCATTTATTTCACTTTTCTGCCTTATTTAAATCAATCCTCTCTCCTTTTGACTCCATCCCTACTCATCCATCTTTTCCTTTCTCTTTCAATTGTGTGCCCCCCACCACCAAATAGACACCCCCTCCCTCTTTCTGTCTGTCCATCATGATGTCAGCTCTTCTTTTGCCTCCTCACTTTGCCACCTTCTTTCTGCTCTTTGTCCTTCCAACTCCCCTGATAATAAACTTTTTTCTTTTTTATCCTCTTTCTGCCTCATCCTTTCCTCCCTACAGCTGTTACAGCCACCGGCTACATCACACACAGACACAAACACACACACACACACACACACACACACACACTCACACACACACACACACAGGGAAAGAGGGAGCGGTGGCATTTCCTGCACCAAGTCCATTATTTTCTATTTTATTTTTATTAAAGTTCATTTGCTATTTAGTTACTATGTACTCAGTTTAACCCATGTTAGTTTCTACAGCGAGTTAACATGTAAGGTGGCATGATGCATGTAGTATTAAATTGAAACAGAAGTAATATGCAGATTTTGGAGTTGTCATTTTTGTACATCGACCTACAAACACCATGTATAGCTGCATCAATCTCATCGACAATAGCTGCTAGAATTTTTCTAGCTCTGGCACATGAAAAGGACGTCTTCCATTGTTAATCCTGCTTACAAAGCTCTGGTTGGAGATGTGAACTACCAGCCCAGTTGATACAGTGTTTTCAATTTCATTTATCGCCTGACATATACTCTAAAATCACCCTAGATGATTGATCAAGCTCTACTGCACAACAATTTAAAGGAACCAGGCTTCATTGAGGATGTGATCAAAATAAAACTGTGAAATGGGAATTTACAGTGGGGAAATGCTGCTACTTTGCAACTCAACATTTAAATGGAAATCTGCCTTCCTAACAGAAGTATTTTCCTTAACCATGGTGTATCAGACAAAATATTCTAAAGTGAGGCATGCTTTGTCACCAACACTAGTGAAGGCCTTGGGATGGGAACACCAACACACACTTACATAAACACACACAAGGCCTTGGGTGGGAAATAAGTGCAGACTAACAGGAAGAGGAAATGGTAGTATAAACATTTAGATGGCAGGCAGCTCATTATCAAGGATTAGTAGCACATAAAACAAATATCTCTCTCTCTCTTCCCTTCCTCCTTTTCACTATCTCATTCTTCCTATAATTCTATCTCACAGGATTGAACTTTCCTCGTAAATTTAGTTTAATTTAATGTAATCCCCCCACCCCAGCCCTGTCTCTCTGGTTAATCATATACATCAGTCAGGAGTCAGAAAGCTTTGTCTTTAATCCACTGAAGTAGCGGTTTTAAAAACTGGGCTTCTGGGGACCGTCACTGGTCCTTAAGGTGGTTCAACAAGGTAATTCGCTAGCACCATGGCTTACTGTGTTTGGGGATTCAGATTTCACTGAAGGAATCTTAAAAGTCATCTAGTTTAACACATAATCTAGATTAGAAATGCACGCTACACTATAATATGATTTATAAATGAAATGAGGCTTTAACAGCAACTCTCACATGCATGCTATTACACACACACCCACACACAATAGGTAAGGCAACACAAACATCAACATGCTTGAGAATGAGGGGTTTCCTCTAGCAGGCTAAAAGTGTCTTCCTGCTATGGCATGCACACAAATACACACACACACATCAGTGCATTAGCAAAACCACCCCTGGCCAGAAGTGAACAATGGGAACAACTGTCACATGACCGCTGTTTAGAGCCAGCCTTTGTTAGAGGGAGAGAGAGAGGTGTCCTACTGCGCTCTTCAGTGCGTGGGCCCACCAGTGTGTATGTGCGTGTCAAGTATGTGTGCAACATATTAATGAGGCCGTTATTAAATCCCACAGCAGTAGCTGCCATTTAATACGTCTGAATCTCTGAGCCTCTCTCTCTCACACGCACATCACCACCCCTCAGTGTGTATGTGCTCATTTCATGTGTCTACAGTGAACTATAGAGATGGACAGGGAGGGAAAAAATGTGTTGTCCATGAACAGTCACTGAGCACCACATCGTGAGCCAGTCAGCCACACAGCTGAGTCAGCTAGTGGTGGAAGCTGTATTTAGTCCCTTAATTGAGTAAAATCAACAAAAGTACCATGTAAAAGTCATCCAAGTACAGAAGTCTTCACAGCAAAACCTAAATATCTTAAAACTATGGCTTATAAGACATAAGAAGACAGAGTTGTGTTTGTGATGTCATCTCAGCTAGTCTTTTGTGTGTAGTGACTTTTGAGCTTCAGTTAAAATGTCTTGGTCCAACCGAGAAGAATTCTCAACAATTAATTACTTAATTTATGAAAGTGCATGCTGGGTAAGTGTGTCAATCATAGCTGAGATGAGAAGATTAACTCCACTCTACCCCGTGAAACCAGAAATTGTCATATTTACGTTCTGATTCTTGTACAGATTAAACAAACATGTTAACGAGTGAACTTTAAAAGTAGATTTTTTTTGTTTTATTTATGAAAAGCTAGCTGTTTCCCAATGTTTCCAGTCTTCATGCTAAGCTAAGCTATCCATGTCCTGGGTCTAGCTTCATATTTAGCAGACACACATGAGAATGCTATCTATCTTGTCATCGGTCTTTGACAGGAAAGCAAATGAACGCATCTCCCAAAATGTTGAATTATTCCTCTAATAGTGTGGATTTCAGCTTGAAAGAGGAAACACACAACTTTTCAAGCCCCCGTGTTTCCAAGTGATGTTATCAGTGGCACTGCAGTTGCAAAGACAACTGGATAGCTTTCCGTCATTAGGAGAAAAAGTGTGAGTTCCTTTATTCATTTACTCATGACACATGACAGTGGACATAAAAGCTGCAAACTGGACTAGATTGCCAGTCAGCCTTCATTTTTCCAGGCGATTGTACACGGTGGCAGAAAAAGTGCCAATTGCATTGTGAAATAGTGACATTGACCAATCAACTATAATTTATAATGGCACGTTAAAGCAAAAGGCCTGTCTATATTGTTTAAGAATCAAAAACAGAACAAAAAATATATTGTAAATATGTAAAATATGTGTCTGCAAATTAACTGTGGGCATCAGAGAAAGGTGGTGGGGTGAAAAGTAGAATATATTCTTCTGAAATGTGGAAAGGTTTAAAGTTGTACAAAGTGGTACTACTCAAGTTAACTACCAGTATCCCAAAATTACAGTCAAGTAAAGGGTTTGAAAATATATATTTACATTTGTACTTTCAACTCCTGCAGTCAGCGAGTCAGTCAGGCTTTGTGAAGACCACCAGTCACATAGTGTTGACGGCTGGCTGGAATAGCAACCACCTCATCCCACTGGGGCAGGTAACACAACACCACACACACACACACACACACACACACACACACACACACACACACACACACAAGACTGCTACTGCAAGTACACGATCATCACAAGGTTAAAGCTGAGCTCTGTGAATCTGACACATACACATTTCAGCATTAATGAAAAGTCCAATCTCATTCGCTCAGTTTAACGCAGCTACAGGGTTCAGACACGACACTGACTAATGTCTGAAACAACCTGCTGCATGTATGTGTTTACCTGAACAACAAACAAAACATCAACACGACGCACACACACACACACACACACGCAGATACAAACATATGTCTGCCTCTGTCATCATCTCCTGGGTGGCTTGCTGTTTAAAGACGTGTTGTCATGACTGAAAGGTCAGAGATTCAATGTGAACAGCAGTCACTCAGCCTGTTAACATGTTTGTGAGCGAGGCAGTTTAGAACTGTTTGATAAGAGCATCCCAAATTTTCAACTATATGCTACAATAAATTCTGATGACTCTGGAGCAGCTCTGTATCAAAACCTAGACTTTATCATATTAATGTTGTTTGCCTACTCATATGAAGTGTTTAGATTGGTTGCAGAAAATGAACTTTTAACACAACTTAGGCAATACTATCTCTGGTATGTAGCCATTAAAGTTGCTGAGCTGTTGATTGCGTATACAGAGAAAAATATCATGCCAAGCTATGGCTTTAACCAAACCTTAAGCAAGCAATCTCAAACCTACTCAAAAACAAGTGAACAAGAAAAAATCCTGATGAAAAATCTTGATCTTATCTGTCATATTTCATGTAATCGTTTCCTGCTGGGGTTTCTCCACAGTTAGCACCACCAATCCAAGCAACCACAGTTACACCCAGCGCCTTGGGATGGCAACTTATTGCTCAAAAAGTCCCTCAGCAAATCTAACTCACTGCAAGCTGTAAACAATTTAACCAAAAGGGATGGAGTGTAGTGAAATATACAACAGCCACAGAAAGAGAAAATATGTCATCTTCTATATTTAACTTTTAGTTTAGATGACACAAAGTCTTAAAAAGAGGAATGAAAATGCATCCAGTGGAGAAGATGACCATCAAGATATCTGTCTCACTTCTGTCTGCCCTGCTACCACCAACTACACACACACATTCCTGCACACACCTACTGAATATGGATGCACACTCAACTAAACATGCAGATTTTCATTCCTACCTGTCAGTGTGACCTCTTCGCCTTTTTACGATGTTTGACCTTATTTATCTTTTTGTTTTATACACTTCTATCAAAACCACTCCATTTCATAGTTTGTTTGAATGACTGAGTAGCTGACTAGCCGACCGGCTGGAAGACGATGCACTCACGCTCCTTCAGACAAGCAACAACAAGTAGCGCTGCACAGTCACAAGCCCTGCCTTCCTCTTTCTCTCTCAGGGGAGTGATTTGCGAGCACCCGGCCCCTCCTCCTGCTCTACTGTGTCTGGGAGGAGTTTTCTTTCTTTCTTTTTCAGCCGAGTTGTCTCTTGTCCCCCCCAACCCCTGCCCCCCAGCACCGAACAAAACTCTCTCTGCCCTCCTCTCCTCCGCTTCTACCTCCCCCTTCTCCTCCTCTCCTCTGTGTTCCATGCACAGCCTCATATTTCATGCTCTGAGTCTTTTTGTTTGGGACCTCTTACACCAACACCACCAACTGGTCTGGTACTTAGAGAAGATTTAGATCTGACTTAATGTTGCTATTTGCAGAGTGGGCATGAAACAAACATAAAACCCATAATCTCAGCATAGTTGTGACATGTTTGAGGAGCTTGAGGTGCACTCAGGAGTCATGAAGTTTAACAACTTGACCCGGTGTTGGCTGAAAAATAAATCAGCTCAGCGTCAGAGTTTAAAAATCTTCTTGCAGTGTTCTTATAGCACAGTTTTCAAATATGGAAGGAATGCTGGCAAAAAACGATTCATGTCATCTACTAAAACAGCATGAAACAAGTAACAGAGTTCTGTTTGTGTCATTACATCAGGTATGAGGTCATGTTGAGTGTGTTAGTGTGTGCGTGCTGCCTGGCCCTCAGGACACACTCTCGCCTGTCTTTGTCCTCCTGTTCCTCTGTATTGTTTAGAGTTGATAACACCCAGACACGTGCATGTGCGTGCGTGTTTGTGCGTGCGTGTTTGCTTTCAGACAATACAAGGAGCCCATCCTGCTGCTATGAAAGCCGAGATGATCAGATGGCCCGTATTGGACACACACACACACACATACACACACACACACACACACACACACACAGAGCTGCCACATACATCTAGGTCTTTTGATCTTGAGCTATTCACACTACATTTATGAAGACTGTGAAAGCACCTGAAGTGTATGGGGGTCTAAAATGCCCTCATGGTGGTAAAGGAAGATTTTGTTTTTATAATAACCTTATTCAACATAATAATAGATATATCATTATTATACCTTTAAAATGTATTCACCAACTTCATTTTTTTTTTATTTGGCAATGCAGCAACAACAAGACAGCTAATATATGAACAATAACAAAAAGAACAACCAAGAAACCAACCAGATTTTAAATGTTAAAGATCTATTAGATTTTTCAAAATGACTTTCTGATTCAACTCTGACCTGCCATATTTGCTGCAGCTGTGAGTGCCCATTCAGTTTTTGGATGATGTACAGACATTTCAGGTGTGCCTTCTTTTGGTTTCATTTCCAAATAAAGTGATTCAGATATGATGGTTATACATAAGGTTTGTTTGCAATGCCTTACTGTCACAGATCACAGCAATTAACTTTGTGATTAGAATGCCCTCATAAGGCAAAATTATAAAAAATGAAACATATAGATAGATAGATAGATAGATAGATAGATAGATAGATAGATAGATAGATAGATAGATAGATAGATAGATAGATAGATAGATAGACTTTATTTATCCCAAGCTGGGAAATTGCAGCAGGTTGTGATTGATCAGAAAAACAGAAAAAAAAGAACGAAAGGACAAATAAATGAAACTAAAAAAAACAGGACGGGAGCTGCTGCTACAGGCTGCCACCTGGGACGGCGCCAAAAGTTTTCCCAATATCAATATCAATTCCCAATTTCCCAATATCATATTAAAACTGATCATTCTGATACAATCTAGTGTTTAATGTCAGTGGTTCACATTCTAGGGGTTGTGAGGGCTCGTGACACAAAATAAGAGGCTGTAAGGTGTGGTAGGAAAATAATAAAAACTAGTCACAGACAGTGATTGTGATGAGTCAGTTGTATATATGGCTTTGCATTAAGAAATCATTTGCAAAAAGCTGGGGAACCACTGTTTAGGGCGGTATTTTTGCTCACATTTAATCATTTTTCCTTTTCGCCACATTCACTAGAGAAAAGGTCCATGAACATTCACCAAAACAAGTCACTGAAAGAAAGCAGCCACTACTAAACCTGACAGTCATACTTCTAACAAACCACAAAACACATGGTTGATTAAATCCATGCTATTAAATGACCCTGAGGCATTAGGTAATGCTGATCTAATCATTAAATGAACACATTTTTAGCCTGTTCACAACAACCAATGCTGGGAGCAGGGACCACAGCCTGAATGTCAAAGGCAAGCTTAGAAGTTGCTCCTGGACTGCAGTAGAGGTGGAGGGACCGTTTGGAGGTGAAAATATCCAGCTGAAGCTCAATTTCATTTTTTTTTCCTGAGTAAATCTCAGTACCATTTCACACAGGCATGTGGAAATTCTTGGCATCTTTGTGTGTGTGAGGGTGGTATTTCCAGGAAGGTGTACAATGACTCAGGAGTGTAATCTGTAATCATCTCCTGAATCACCCCCTGACCCAACCCCCCAAAAAGGGGGTAGGAGGAAGGTGTCATTTCGGACCAGAACTTTGAACTTATTCTAAGGATATTTTTTTGGCCTTTTTGTTTTAATTTGCTAGTGTAGTCAAAAAGAGACAGTAAACGGGGGAGAGAGAGAGCAGGAATGACAAGCAGCAAAGGGCCCTGGGTTGGAATCAAATCCAGGCCCCTGTCATAAGAACTCAGCCTTCGTACTTGGGACGCATCATGCTCTATCAGGTGAGCTGCCGGGCAACCCCAGAACTATAATCCTTGACTCATATGTGTCCTTGTAATGAAAGATCTTATCAAGTCGTTTGCGGAATAATTTCATGAAAACAAGTACAGAGGCACATCCTCATCCTCCCTTTAAAACCATTTGATTCAAGTGGCTTTCCACGATAGACTGTAGTTCTACTAGGACAAGACACATTGTTCCCATGTAGGACTACCCATTTATCCTGGTTATGTTCAGTATCTGATGGAGCTTCAGCTGGAATTCACTCTGTCCTCTGCCCTGGTGTTCTTTTGCCGTGGGATCATGATGCTATAGGAGATAATACACGTTGGGGTGTCCTCATATACAAATATAGCAAAAAAGGCAGAGAAGAATGCCCCAGAGTGACGCACAGTAGGAGCTCCTCCACTGAGAATTTACCACAGTATTTTTAGTTTTATGATGTCCACAGAATTAGTTGTACTGCACAGGAAGGCTACGATATCAAGTCAAAATATTTACTTTACCGCATTTTTAACATGAGTTTGGAGAGCGTCATACTGCTATTATAGCCACTTCATGCACTTCCTGTTAATGTGAGTCCTCAGGCCAAGCCCTGTTTCGGCACATTGGCACGCTGGCAGCACAGCGTGTTGGCACAATGCCTCGCTGAGTCATTCATTTCTGAACACTGACCACCAGTCCACCTCAGGGCACCAGCGTTTCTCAAGCCATTAAATAGATAGGGTTTGGCTTCCCAACCTACTAGAAATGACACTTGCATATAATTGGATTTGAGTAGTACTTTAATAAAATTGGTATTCGCAAACATTTGTCTTTTTTTTTCATTTCATTTCCTTTTTGAGTTTTGTGTTGCTGTAACTTCTCAGTGGCAAGATATGAAATGTGCAAGGCACATTCTCGTCCCGATTTCATCCTCTCCTCCTCCATTCTCCCTCTTCTCTCCCCCTCATTCCGTCCACGTCTTGTCTGCCTTTTCCCTTCCCCGTGTTCTCCTCCCTTATGGATCTATATACATGCTCATATTCATATGTGCATTTCTGATCAGAGATGTGTACACAGTTCAATGTTTGTTCTTGAACTGTTTGTTCAAGCAGAATGAAATCTACTAATTTTTCTGACTCACGCAATCAAGTTTTTTGTGGAACATGTACGTCAACAGTTGATCCACAGAATTCCTGTCAGTTATTTTAATTAACCTCACAACACCGCAGTATTCCGTCACTCATTATTCATGGAAGCTTCTATGTAATATAAATCTGTAAAAATTGCAACATGAAGTACTCTAAAATTCTGTGTGGTTCTCTTTTTGTTATTTAATTACTTTAATGTCTTTATAAGCGACCATGTACAACACTACACAGAAATGATCCCATTCATGTATTTATGATGTATTGTACCAAAAATAACAAGTTTTCTTGCTTGTCCTCACAGCATAGGGACAGCATTGAAGATTTGTTCAAATGCCTAAAACAACAAATGTAACTGTTAACTAAGTAGTTTTTGTGACTAAAACTAACCAAACTTTAAACATAGCCGCAGCACATCATACAACAATCATGTGAATCATTTTTGAAATGGTCATGTGCATTTTGGACTTCAGTGACAAACAAAGTTCTGCTATTGGTCACTCTAGATTAGATGGATCATTTTAGAGGGAGATGACTAATGGTCTATTTTGTCATTTAGTTTGAACAACTTGTTTTTTTGGTGAGTATAAAGGCTGTTTTTGCAACTTTTGGCTCAGTGATGGTACAAGTCTGCCCGACCGTCAAAAACAAAACACAGGAAAGCTTGTAGGACCATGAGTGGTAAGCCTGGCGTTTTGGATAAGCCTTCAGACTTGTTTTGTTCATTATTACTATGTTTCTGATTGTATATATAAACACTTAATTTCCACTTTATTAGGTGCACCTATCTTAAACTAATGTAGTGTAATCTCATTTATGTCACTGAGGGTAGGCTAAGTAACTGAAACATCTCTCTGAATAATGCAATACATCATCAAATTGAAGTCCTCTGTCAAACAAAAGCTAGACATTCTAACTTTCATGAAGGTAGGATTTACTTCAGGACTGTTGTGTTGCATTCATTTTACCTCAATGTAACAAATATACTGAGTCTAGTCGGTGTTGACAAGCACACGTGACAGTGACGGCAAGACACCTCAAAGCACTTATGCTATAAAAATGAAATAAATGTCAAAAAATGTAAAAACATGGGAAGGATATAGAGTGTTGAAATCCAGTAAAGTCAATTGTAAGACTTTGAAAAAGAGAAAATAGTCCCCACAAAATCCCAACTTTTGCTTTTCTGTGTTTTTGTTTCTTGGATGTTCCTATTTCAGATTAGCCTCATTCTGAGAACTAGATCTTCCCTGTTTTGACATACAAGAGATAACAGTTCTCTGCATAGTTTGCATTACTGACAAACTCAGACAGACTGAGAAACATGTTTATAGTACACTTAGTATTAACTCTAGGTCATGCTGATTAGTCTATCTCCTTTACCAGAAAGATGATGCCAGTTCAGCCTGTGCTTCTTGGGAGCATGTACAAAATCATAAATAATCGAACATGTAAAGGCTGTGAACTTTGATCTCTGCTACTCAATTAGAGGTAATTTCTGCACAACAAAAGAATGATATCCATTTTTTATGGATATTGTCAATGTGATATGAACTGTGATCTATCTGCACAGAGCTGCTGCAGGTCATTTTTCAGTTACTCATTACTACACAGCAAAGGGAAAAAGTTGACACAGCGCAAGATTGCATTTGATGTAATTTAATTTTGACCCTCACTTTAAATAGCAGCACATTACTTTGTTCAAAATGTCTTAAATGTCTGCCTTCTAAAAAATACAGCTTTCTGCTCTACACTTTAAATTGCAGTGCATTTTGTGATATTGACCTTTTTTGTGGTGTTATTTTTCATCCTCTGGACACTGACACAGATATTCTAACACCTGACTAAACAACAAGCAGAACAGAGTAGAACAGAAGAGGAAACAAGACTAGGAGGTTCATATACCTGTATGGAAATCACTGAACCCCCAACAGCTCACTGGCTGACATTTCAGTCAGTTGACAGCTAAGAATGTGTGTAATTGTCAATATGAAAGTTCTTTATTTGGTCCACAAACTAAGGAACTCCCAACTGACCACTGTACGTATTTTTTCACCCTGGCAACATGACTGTCCACCAGGGAAACAAACAAGAGCTTCATGAGCACCTGCTGTCTCTCTCTCTATCTCTTACTCTCTCTCTCTCTCTCTCTCTCTCTCCCACACACATATAAGAACAATGTAAAACTTGTGTCCATGTTTAGCATGGCATAGTATGACACCCTGTGTGATCTAGTATTCACATTACTGACTTCCTTAGCTTATATATTTCAGGAAGGGACACGCACACCTGGCATAGCTCAGTGGCAAAAATGGATGTGTTGATTGTTATGTTAATAAGCTGTTTTCTGAATCCATGCACAGCTCTGCATTTAAATTCAAAATCAGATGCTAAAACACACTATTTCTGTTAACCAATACAAAGACACATGCAGTGGTTCCAGTTCAGGATGGGACTGCCTTTGAATGTGACCATCATATTTTTGGTTAAAAAAAGGCAATAGTCATGCAGGGGAATCAGATATGGCTAAACACAGAAAAAAACTGTAATTTTCTTTTAGTATAGAAGCTGCTAATACACTCCTAAATCCTAATATGAATATGCAGCATCCAAGGCACTGTGGAAGATAGCAATCTAAACAAAAATCACATGATGTTACTATCTACTAGGCTACAAAAAATCCCTTCCTGTATTTTAATGGCTGCCTATATTATTTTATCCAGGTGTTTTAATAAGACTGCATCAAAATAGTCAGATTTGACAAATTATATTTCCATGTGCACTGTAATGCCTTTGCCATCAGTACTTTGATTGTAAACTCCTCATCATAAGGTTCTTTACAAGACTGTTGTCACAACGCTGAGCAATGAACTGGCAGTTCTGAGAGAGTACAGTGATGGCTATTGGAGATGGAGCCGTGTTGAAAACTATGTGCAAACAATGCATTTTTCTATACTCTGACATGTTTGATGTGCTGAAAAGCAGAAACAACTTTTTTTCCCAAAACCAGGTGCTTGATTAAATTACACCATCCACGCCAAATGATGTGTGTATTATTGTGCATGGCTTTGAAAATGTACAGCACATGATCCGAATTAGAAGATGCAAGAGGAAAACACATACTGTCCTGCTGTTTTCAGATGACTACAGCAATCTAATAAACCTAGAGGTTGTAAATGACAGTGCTGGTAGGAATCACCCATGTGATATGAAATTATTGATTTCATCTGAGCCTATGTGTGCTTCAGTGTTTCAAAACACTGAAGCACACATAGCCCTGTTAGGGCACTGATAATGGCCCAAAATTACAGTTTTCTACTTTCATTTTAATTAACCAGGGAAGCATTTATAGCATCAGTGCTAAGAAATGTGTAATAACATGACATTTCTTGCCCTTTTTTCAAGATAAAATTACAAACAAGAATGCAGCTAAGGTTACAGTTAATCTTTTGAAACATAATGAGTAACCACATAACAGCCTCAGCACTACTGCAACAACTGTAACTGTACTTTCAAACATTTGAAATATGAGTGTGCACGTGTCTGTTTTACTGATGTCTCCGATTTCACCCTCTAATTGTTCTAATTGGAGCATCTCTACTTCTCTCATGCCAACGAGGAAAGTACCTGGCACTCATACACACACACACACACACACACACACACACACAGATTCTTATTCTAGCCATGTAATCATATACTGTGGCCAAAAAACAGCAATATGATGAAATTAATATGTGGCTGGATGCAGTGTGTCAGTATGCATGTGTTTCATCCTGAAGGTGCTCTCACTGGAATGCTCTTATCTGGGTCTAATGTTGAGTTGGCATTTTGGAAGATGCTGCGTGTGTCTTTGTGCGTTGTGTGTGTGTGTGTGTGTATGTGTGTGTGTGTGTGTGTGTGCACGTATGTGAAGGATACCATTAGCTGAACAAATCTGGCCTTTGTGGTAATGATAGGGGTGGCAGGCTGCCAGGCAGACAGATAATACCACAGCAGTTGGTGACTGAGTGATTTCAACTAGAGGCTGTTTCACCTCAGCAACGGCCCTCAACGTGCAAATGTATGCTTTTAAAGGGGTAATCTGTGAAGCAATCATCTCCCTACATCCAGATGCCTTAGAGGACAAGCGAGGCATTAATAGAGAGACAAGCTGATTTCAAGAATTCAAAAGCAACTATAGAAAGAAAAAAAAAAAAAAAAAAAAAAAAACTTGCTGGATTTCATCTACACCATCTTTAACCAATAGTACTGTTTTCACAGCCTACAAGCTTTCATCTGTCATGTTGCATGTTTATATGAACCTTCTTTTAAACCATTTTAAACTTGTCTTACTTGATTTCTGAGCCTTCCAACATTTCCTTAAAACATTTACACAAGCGAATTTGCACAAAACTGAAATTCTGCCAAACTCAAAGGTGAAAGTGAAAAGATTTTATACTCATAGCAGCTTGAGGCCTGCTTTTGTTTTTTACGACAGTCTATTCCAGATGGACAAGCAAACTGACTCAGAGATAGGAGGAGACTTTGTCTTTATAGTCCCTGATTTCATTAAGAACTTAAAAAAGTCTGGCTTCTGCGAAGTTTCTCGTTATCCAGAAGAACTGCGTCCAGAATGCAGACTGAAGTAAATGTTGTGCATTGTTGTGGTTGCAAACTGGGTATTTTGCCTGTGCAAAAACATCTTTTGTTTTGAATATGTTTATGTCTTAAATGTCATGCAAAAACATTTGCAGGGTTCAACCAGTTAAATGATGCTGTATTACTTATTAGCTTCAGAAGAATCACAAAAACATTTTTTTACTTGGTATAAATTGGACTTATATATGACCCAGTCACCAAGACAACAGTTAGATTTCACAGGATAATGCATGGGAAACTTGGCAAACAAAGCAGTCAGTCACACACACATAGACCTGCACACACATCCATGGCATTCATACACACTCTTCAAGAAGTGATTAAACACAGCAGGACTGCAGGCCTCAGCACCCTTCTCCCTATTTACTGACAGCTTTGGAAGTGTTCACATTTGTGTGTGTGTCCCACCAGACAACCCCCTCCTCACCACCAGACCCCCCAGGCATAAGCATGTCTTTACATGACACTAATGCTATCTGTCTCTGTCTTTCTGTCTCCAACACAGGGCTACACAGGGTGAAAACTTGGAGACTCAAACATGGAGCCAGGATCAACAACCTGATGGAACAGATAAGGAAAGATAATGTTTGGTCAACTGTGTGTGTGACTGCCTGCGTGTGTATTTGAGTACCTCTCCTCCTCTCTCGCTCCTGGAGGAGGCGAAGAGAAGTGAGAAGGTGCAGGCGGTGGAGGTGATTATGGACTCCGAGCTCCAGGAGGTCATATTCTGAGAGGTGCAGCAGGTCCTGGAAAACAAAGAAATACAAACATAAAGTTACTCTGAAGCGGTGGTGCTAGATAATATCCTGTGAGCTTTTGATAAATGGTTAAGATATTAACACCCCAGTGTGTGGCTTTCTAGACCTTTCTGCTCATTGTTTTTGGGTTTGCCTGTGCCGCTGGTTGCCCCCCCCCCCCATCCAAACCGAAATACTTGTACACCAGCCATTGCTACCACATGAGGTCACAGAAGGTGTAACAGTCAAATATGGCAATCACAAATGTAAATTATTCAGTTCATTCATTTTTGACAGAAAATATGATGCTCACATGCTCTGGGTTTAATTGTTCACTAAGACTATGAGGTGCTTGGTAAACGTTAAGACACATACACAGTTTAGATAGGTCAGTGGCTCCAGCAGAGCAAAAGAAAAACTGCTGAGACCACTGGTGACCTCCTGTCATCCAAAAGTGTGCCGTCTCCTCCCCTCATCCTGCTCCTGTCATTACAGCATTGTCTTAAACACACACAAAAAAAACACATCCTGCCTCATTTTAACCCTCACTATGGTATTAAGGTAAATGACCCCTGAAACAGCCAAGTGAGGAAGAGCCATAAAGTCTATAGACCAGACTCAACCTTGTATAGTAATGGAACTACACAAACACATACACACAAACATGTAAATGACACACACTTGTGTCATCACAGGACACTCCCAGCTCAAACCAAGGCCTTGTTGTTTTGGTTTCTCAACAATACGACCATTCTCTTCAGTTCATCACAAACACAGCTCTATTTAGACTACACACACATACAGTGGGCAAACCCATGAATAATCAAAAACACACAGAAACAATGCACAATCAAATTACAGTCACTCTCAGTCACATAGAGCAAGTTAGTTACAGTTACACACGCATCTACAACCACAGACACATACCTGCATACCAAAGTAGCCAACTGCACGCATGCACATGCCCACAAAAGTTGCAGAAAATAAACTTAAAAAAACAAAACAAATGCAGACAAAAACTACAACCAGTCTGAAAGCCACAACAATGAACACATACAGACAAGCATTAGCATGCGAGCACACACGCACACACACATATAGCCGGTCATCGTGGTCAACGTGCCTAGACAGCTCAGTAATAACATGTTGGTAGGTTAAAGAAGAAGACACTACATTAGTTCTGCTGATGTTAACACTAGTAACACGCAAACCCTATAACTGTGTGTGTGTGTGTGTGTGTGTGTGTGTGTGTGTGCGTGTGTGTGAGAGAGAGGGAGAGAGAGAGAATGAGAGAGAGAGAGAGAGAGAGAGAGATGGCTGGCATATTACAAGCATAACCTATCTCAGAATCTATCTCCCCTCCCTCTGTCGCTCTCGTCTCCCTCTGTGTCCAACAGCAAGTTGACATGTTTTCTTTTTTCTTTCTTTTCCAGATCATGCAGAGCTGAACAACAATATGAACTCTCATACCAGTCCTCTGGAGAGTTGATATAGCAGTTGTCAGTGTTGGTTTTGCCCGCGTGAATGTTGTTGCAACGATGAAGGTGCTTGTGAATGAAAAGACTGAGCAGTGTGGTGCAGACAGCACTGGGCAATAAAGACCTCAACATCACCATTTCTGTCTGTAAACCTTTATCTGCAGCACTACAGAGCTTTTTTTGGCCTCTGTTAACACACTGTCATGGTTTTGCATGCTGATTTAACCTTAAGATGATGTACATTCACTCCATTTATTCAAACGATATTGTGTTTTTGGATATGATCACTAATGGGAAATTTCATCATTGCATAAAGTTACATACTGGAACACAAGAATATAATGCAAATTTGGCTGTTTTATAAGCTCTCAGTAGTAAATCTCAAAATTCTGTAGGTCATAATTCACGTAAAAATAAGTGTCAACACAAAAAACAAAGAGTTAGAAGATGCCCTCTGGACACTTTACGTCCATGTAGCTGTTACTAGTGTTGATTTTGCTGGCTGAGTTGGTTTTACTGGTGTGTTGTGTTAACAAGCAGCCTGGATGGCTGTGAGGTACTGAGCTGGATATTGTTGTTATCATATCCAAAGAAAGGTTACCAACGCTGAGCTGAACTCATTACGAATGGAGTATGGTCAAGGAGGAGTTAAAGTAGTAGTATCTTAGTTCTTATGCTTCCTTCAACTGCAATTACTCTGTACAGAGACAGAGTAATAGAAGTAGCTCCAGTCATCAGCACATATTTTAGATTTATAGAGACTTTCCATTCAACTGAAGGAATTTCATTCAGTGCATAATGAAATTTACTGGTTGTATTTAGACTTGAGCTCAGAAAAGTACCTGTGGAACTTTGCGAGAAGATTTCACACAGCAACTTTAATCTAAACTCCATTACGGTTAAATGAGACTAGAACAACACTTTCCTGTCCTTAAATCGCCTTGTTTTCTCTGCCTCTGTCCTCTTGGCCCTTCGCCTTCATTCTTAGAAACCTTTCGTATTACGCCTTCACTAATTACACCAATTCATTCTGGGTGAACATCAGAAGGAGGTACTGTAATGGAACAATTCATGTCTTATTGGGTAATCAATCTCATCTCCAAGCCAATGGCTGGGTAATGTTCAAACTGAAGTTGGCTGATGGTGGGATGTTAAAACAGCCCTCACATCACTGTCCATTCAGTCTAACAGACCCGTGATAAAGTTTTATTAGGCTGCGTTATTAGGTTGCTGTTGGAAAAACACTTAAAAACCCCAGTTGGCTTTACCAGAATAGAAACAGTTTCTTACACAACATGGTTTCATCAAATATTGACTGGAAACTCTTTGTAAACAGACATGTTGTATGTTCAGTTCATCCAAATTACAAAAAGTACATTTCTTCACTTACCCCTTTTGGAGTCTGGCCCTACAGATCGTCAGCCTTATGTGCTAAATCTCAACAGGAGCCATGTCTTTGGTAGAAAGTAGTTCAGATGAAAATTGTTAAGAGCAAAGCTTTGAGCACCACAAAAGATATTCCATTACACCCCATTTTATTGGGGTAGAGGCAGTAATCTCAAAACTATCTTTGTGTCCAGCAACCACTAGGGCTAGGGCTTTTCGCAATTTGGGTAAAATGGCTATTTTGATGTACTACTTTATATATAGCATTGTAAAAATGTGTTGCAAACTTACATGCAGTAATTAGTAATTAACTGCATGGTTAATTCTCAGTGCACACACCATTTTTACAGTGGTGTCATTAATGCTACAGTTTCTATGCAGAAACTTCTTGCAAAAAAGATGTTTCTACTCCCACAACTTTGACTGACATCAAAAGGATAATCATTGGGGTGCCTTTGGGATTTGCTTCACGTTTTCTGACTGGAAAGTATGTTACCTGTTCTGGAAAGACCCAGCAAAATCTGTTTCCAAAAATAATTTGAAAACATGGATCATACAAATTCTGAATCAAGCTTATTTAATGATTTAATTAGTTATTTGTGAGGATAACTAATTAACAACAAGTCGGCTATTCAGGAGTTAAAAGGCAAAACGTTGTATACTGTCCTTGTCAGTAAAAGGATAGCACTGGTTGTTTGGTAAAACAAAATCTATGCTAACATCATCCTAACAAACAAACTCTTGCGGTCACGCAGAAAATAACTGCTGTTTCTTAAAAGCAAATGTGGAAGGACAGCGTTGTAAACGGAGGCGTTCTGGGCCAATCATTGGGTGTACTTGAAAGCACAGTATGCATCATCTGCCACTAGGGTTATCTCAATCAAAACAATAACAACAAATGGAGCTCAAAGTAGGGTGGGATCATGGCAGCTGTTGTCTTCACTATTAAACAACCACCATTGCCAGTGAAAATAAATAATCACGCTCTATCATGAATGAGAAATACAAACAACAGTAAACAAAAGAGTGGTTAGCTAGCTAGTCCGCCAACTTCCTTCCTTACTTTCTGACATGTCATCTGGTGCTTCCCGCATTTACCTACCTAGAAGTAATAGTGAACAGAGGGGGTAAAGGATATATGACGTCACTGACAGGCAACCAAATAAAATGCACCGTTACCTTGATTGATGGATTTCTCTGGGTTTGAACATTGTTGGAAACATTTGGGATACGGACACAACTCAACATAAGTTTAGTCGTTTTTAGATATTTGAATGCAGAAATGCTACATATTATACATTCGAGTTTCTTCTTTAAAAAATAGAGGTAGACATGGTGCACATTACCAAATACCTGTCAAAGCTGGACTTCAAGCATTAGCCAGCTTCTCAACTCTCTACTTTCGAATGTGAAATCATTTGAAGTGAAATTAAAGCTGTGGCAAGTACAACTGAAAAGGGGTGACACTGAATTATCCTACTCTGCAAGAACTAAACCCTGTATGACATTTAAATATGCTGGGGAGATTTGGTGAGATTTGATGAGAGCGTTCAGGACATGAAAAGTAAACAAAAACTGCTATTAAAACTAGTCCCTCTAGTCTGAAAATGCCCAATGACCTTTGGAATAAACTTATCCAAGGAGTTTCAGTTTCATTGACTTAACCAAGCTTTAAACATCAACATCAAAAAATGCTCCTATGAATCATTCTTCTGAATCAGTTTAGGTTTAAAATGCATCATCATCTAAACCTCTCCTCCCAGGTCACAGACTAAATTCACTGAGAATATGACATACTTAAATCCTGTTGCAAAGAACTGAGCTTTGAACTCTCACTGTCACGGCTAGTGTACCTTTACTGTATTCCCATTCCACTAAAACTTACTCAGAAGCACTCAGTTCAAAATGCAGTGCAGAGGCTGACAGTCTCTTAAAATGTCTCAAAATTGTTGTGGAAATGATCATGGGTTAACAAATAACAGCTTGCTGTGATTCAAGTAAGTTTACCTTGCTCGTGTAGATTTTCTCAGAAAGGTTTGTGGTTTGCTCCTGTAACCTTGTACAGTGGGTACATTTAGTCTACTGCTGGTTCAACAGTTTTCTCAGGACCAGGCAAGCCTGTTTTCAGACATTATTTATTAAATAACAATAACAAACCAATAGTTATGTAAATGTATCTCTATATCTTGGTGGGTTTGTTGGTTTCTGTGTGTACATGTATTTGTATTACCTCTACACCATCATACTCCTGCTCCAGTGCTATGCAGTATTGCGGCAGTCCCAGCTGGCTCAGCCATCTGGAGATAGACTGGTGCTTCATGGTGACACATATACACACACAGGCATGTAAGCAGATGCACACTTTCTCACACTCACACACTTTCTTTTTTCAGATGAAACCTAAAACACAGAAAAGGAACAGAAGATCAATTTAATTTGGATGGCTAGAAGAAACAATCCAAACAAGTAAATAAAAATTTCAATTGATCCCAAAACTACAAACTGTAAAACCTGGTACAATGGTAGATTCAATGTTGTGTGCAACTACTGCATGTAGTCTAATTAAAAAATGACACCCTAACTAAGATTACTCATCTCATATCTGGGCAGTGACCTTTCCCTAATCTTCACTGTGGAATCTGCCAGTTTACTATTAGTTGGCTTTTGGCAAGTACAACAAGACCTGAATGATGTATGTTCACATCCTTTCAGCGGGTCTAGGAGAAGGAACTGGGAACTGCAATGACAGAGACGATGTGGGAGCTTGCACTGGCAACATCTAAACGATTTCAGTCAGTGCAAGACATAATTTGATACTTTTAAGCCTATTCACACACTGCACTTTTCTCATATAGTACAGTGCAGTGCAGCACTGTTGATCTCTGAAATCCCTGAAAATGAGGGTGATATTGAACATTAAAAACAATGATAATTCTTGTTATTTGTCACATTTACCCTTGGTTTTCTTTGTGTGAGTGTCTAGTGTCTGGTGTCTGGTGGGGAAAATATGCTGAGTTAAAAACTGGCTCCCTTTAGAAAAAGCCTGTTAGTGTCTTACGTTGGCAGGCAAAATATCTACAGTATATCTGCAGACAGAGAAGAAGAGGACAGACAAAATGAAGTTGAACAGAAAAAAGCAAGTTCCATTAATGATTACTAGGGATATCCCAATAAAGTTTTTTTTGGCTCTGGTTCTGATCCGAGTCTATTAATATTAGGAATATATTCAATCTGATATTTACCCAAATGTTGATAAGATATCTATCTGACACATTGAAACAACAGCTGAAGCCCACTAAATCTGACACACCTCGGCTATGATATGAATGAAAGACTACCTGGGAAAATCTGACTGCTGAAATTGACGTGATGGAACCAGCTAGAGAGAATATGTATCACTCTGTTGGACTAATTGGGACTGCAGAAACACACAGTTCACTTGTGATTGTATACTCACTGGCTTACAGAAAGCACACCGACCTGACAACAGGTTGTGTGATTTTGGCAAGTCATAAAGCTACCCTTTGAATTAATCTTAATTCGGTGACGTTTGTCATTTCAACTGGTAAAAGCAACAGTTAGCACCAGCTATAAATGAGAGGCAACTGAATGTTTTGTACACTGCTGTTTGCGAATGATAAGTAGTGTTGTACTTGCCATGCATTTTGCCAACCTCAGTCCCTGAACTCAGTCACTCACTGGTGCAACAAAGTTATTTTTTCATCCACACACTAATTTTCACTTGCATATGAGATTGGTGGTGATAAAGGAGAGCCACACCTGCTAACAATAGCAGCCTGAGGTAGACAAAACACAGGAAAAGGACAACAAAATTCAGATTTTCGGCTTATACTACGACCAGATTGGCCCCACTACTGTGACAAATGTTTTAGCATATTACAAATAATGGGCTTTACTGTGGCTGTGATAACATGCAGGTAGAGGGCAATGCACATACTCATAGAACTGAGGTTACATTAAGTAACTCTAACACTGACTCCAGTCCGTTACGAGCGACACACCCCAATTTCTGGTTATCCTGCTATGAACATAAAAACAATTACAATACTTGTGATTTGTCACCTATTTGTCACCTGGGGAAGATATGATGAGTTAAAAACTGGCTCTGTTTTAAAAAATAAAAAAATATCTACAGTATATCTGCAGACAGAGAAGGACAGGACAGAACAAAATGAAACCTGTTATCCTGTTGAATTTGGCCCTAGCACGTTCTGTGGCTAATGTGGTTAGTAGTATCTATGGTAGACGCACACGCTGGAGCAATGTTGGTGTATTCAATACTGAAATCACATTATCACACATGATCACATTATATTTACTAATTAACCTCCGTTATTGTTCAGGTTATTCCCTTCAAAACACACATAGGCCTGTACCTCATTTTCATTCCTATTTGGAACACATACTATTTTTTAAATCATTTTTTCTTTCTTAAGATATGTTCCCACACATTGTTAATAGAGTGAGAGAAGTAGAATTGTGTTTGGAGTAGAGTATCCAATTCTTTTCTTTTGTAATACCATGATATAATACAGTCACTGTAATAAAACATAAAAGAGCTATAAGCTTATATCACCCACTCCTAGTTCTTCATCACACTGATGCAAAAATTGTACCAAAATCCACTGCTGCCATGAATCCGTTCAGCTCATTAGTTTTAAACATTGCCCACAATGGCCTAATACAAGCAGGGATATGAAAAAGATAGCTGCTACATTGTAAGCGATATGGTGAAATCTCTGATGGTACACAAACCCATATTTCACGTAAGTGTTCCAGGCCATTTCTATGCAACAATGCAGTAAAATGAGAAAAAAAAACCCTTGTAATTCTATTTGAAAGAAGGAAAGCAGTGAAGACCAGCTAATCAACTGATCTGGAACATTTGCATTATCGATTTTGATACTCTTCATAAATTTATGTGAATAATCTTGTTCCAGATCAATAGGAAACAAATTTCTATTGATGAAAACAACTGAATGACTTCCTCTGCTGTATTTGAGTACCTGTGTGTTGTCAGGTAGCATCATTGTCTGTGTGTTGTCAGTGTCATCGTGTCCTTTGTGTATTGTGTTATGCGACTGGCAGAGCAGAGGGCTGTGCAGTCATTACGTTTTATGCATGTGTGTGTGTGTGTGTGCATGCATGTGAGTATTCTTTACTGTGTGGTGACATGTCATTGGTAAACGACAGCACAAGTGAAACCTTGTCAGGCAAAGAGGCAGTGACTGAGCATGTGCAGTGAACCCCCCACCCCACCCAATCACATTAAGTGATGTCACAGAGATGAACGTGATGTCACTGACTTTCTTCAAAGGTTGCTAGACCCCACCACAACCAACCGCTCTATAGGATCCATCTTCAGGCAAACATGGGCACACACACGCACACGCACACACACACACACACACACACACACACACACACACACTTACACGCACACACACACACATACCAGCCCCCTCTTTCAATCATATCAATCTAATCTATGAGTGTGTCATCATGTAGATTAGAGGAGATGAGTCGTTCATACAGTATATGGACTCCTGTCAGTGTCAAACGCCATTTCCAGTTTAACCTAATGGAGAAATGGAGGTCGTACAGGAGAATGAATGACCTCTATGTCCCACCAGCAATGAGCTTATACACAGTACATATATAGCACCAGGCATCAGAAGGAGCAGTCTTTGCCCTCTTACTCTGTCTGGACTTATACATTATGCTAGTGTTAGTAGGTGAAACAAATGATTTACTATGATTTCTGCATTGCCTCTCCTCAGTGCAGTTTGATGGCCAGCATAATTTCCTGAAAGCTGATGAGTCACAGTAGATGAATGAAAAAACTGAAAATTGTGTGACATCTTCAGCAGGACTGAAAAAAAACAGACAATTTACCAATTATGACATTAGAAATAAGTAACAGATCTAATTTTGTTTTGTTTTATTTGTGTTGTGAGATGCTCTATAAATGTTTTAAAGGTACCTCCCAGAAACACAGGGTTCAGAGCAAGAATGCAAATCTCTGTGTGTGTGTATGTTTTGCAGCTGTTCTTTGTGTGTGTTGCCTCATAGTAAAAGTAGTGTCATACACACTTATACGGATGGATACATGGACACTCACTGGCATTATTGGCTCTTTCCTTATGCTATTCAACATACACATTACGCTGATGTTGCAAATATGCACGCACACTGACATAGCTCATCTTCATCTTTTACTGCCTACTATCAACTTGAATCATCTTCAGAAACACTACTGTAGATCCTTCTTCTTGAGAACTACTGGAACATGGATTGTCACAAACTACTTGTACCATACTTACAGTGATGATTAAAATTTGTGATCAAAGCAACGTGAAGATTATCTGTCCTGGTACAAATTAGTCAGATGCCAGATGTGTATCCGTTTAGTCACAGTTAAGTAAACAAATAATAATACAATAAATACATCCTGACTTTTTCTGGGTGGAAGCACTCTCACTACTTTTTTCATTGTCCCACTGAAAACCAAGACTAAATGAGGCGATCCAATAGCTGACCGGGTAGAGCGTGTGGCTCTTGTACCGAGGCAGCCGGGGTTAGATTCCCAGAACTCAGAGCCCTTAGATGCATTCATCCCCACTCTCTTCCCCCTTTCCTGTCTCAACAGCGCAGTGATGAAATAAAGGCACAAAGCCAAAAATAATAATACATCTTCAAAAAAGAAAACCAAGAATATTGGCCCTTGTCATATTCTTGTTTTGTTGATTACTCACCCTTGAGCGCAGTTACTATAATGTTTTAAGGTAAGAGTGACTGAAATTGCCAATTTTGGAGGTTTCACAAAAGAACTAATATAGCAAGTTATTTAACAAGGTAATGCCCCTGTGGAGCTACCTAAGTAATACTATTGTTTTGAAATGAGTAATAAATGCTGTCTACTTTTTGGACCACATTTTGACAATCTACAAACACATATGATCATTTGAACTATTCAAACTCACTTAATGTATTTCGGTCATACTAAAACTTTCTAAGCTCAGATGACTTAGTAGTCAAACCAAAGAGTTAAGTGTTTTCTAAAGCAGCATTCCTGAACCTGAACTTTTTTGGATTTGTAACTTCACTCCCTCGGACAACAGCTCCAGAGCTTCATTTAGGGAAAGTGTGGGTACATTGACACCAGCCCTTTCTGCCTCTTTTACCCCTTGGAATAAAAATTCACAAACAAAAATACGTGAAGATTACCTGCGATTAAAATTTTAGCCATCTCTAACTGACGCACCAAATGGTTTGTTACAAAGAACCATCTGAGACGTTGGCCATGGAAACTGTATGGAAAAGGGCAGAGACTTAACCTCTTAAACTCTTAACAGATTATTGGGTAAACCATCTGTCTATCGACGTCCATCATGGCTAACTTTACCCAATCAGAACAACAAATCATATGACTTAGAAGAAGAGCAAAACTCTCGCCGAGAGTCGGGAGAAGAGTGAGAACATTTTTTCCATGGAGAAAAGCCTTCAGTTTCATTCTTCGCTCTTCTTTCAATGAAGAAATACTCTCTAGTTCTGATATAACTGATGCTATAGCATCGTATATATATACGCTAACCTCTTTAGGAGCCACCATTATTTTCAAAGAACAGCCACGCTGTCAACACATCTAAAAATCACTAGTAACTGCCAGTAGTTCCTCAAACCACACTGATTGGTCCGAGTGACGGCCATGGGGCCACTAGTGCATAACTTGAAGCCTGACAAGAAGGTTGTGATCTCACGAATCCAGCTGCCTTGCAAGGTAAAACTGTTAGGCCACTACGGCAAATTGCCTGGTTTCACTTTCACTAATTTAAAAGGAATCTAAAAATGATCACAGATAGAAAAATGTCTAAATAACGGTGCCCTCCACATTGTAACCAGAAAAATTTGCCATCGAGTCTTACAGTCTCCACAACCGGGCACACTGAGGAGCTTTTGCAATGAAACCTGCACTGGCCTCACACAGTCTGTCTACAGCTCTGGCCCAGTCTACTGTGCACAGATATCAGGACTGTGTACTGCATCTTTCAGCCAGATGATCCATGTAACAACTGAGCAGCACAGACTATTGAACAGCTGCACGTCATTTTAAAGTGTTGAGGGTTTTCCCTGATACTGTGAGCGGTTTATCTCGTAAAAAATTCTAAAAGGCTCCACATGGCTGGTTGAAAACTCTTGAAAGATCACAGAGCCTTTCCAGACATACAAATGAACACTGGCATTTAATTTGAAGACTTGGTGGAAGGAAAGCAGTAGAAGGGAGTTACAAAATACTTGCTTAGAAAAAAGGGAAACTATACATTTGTTGCGTGTCCTTTGGGGAGGTCAGATTTCTTTTTCTGGATTAGAGACAAACACTGGTTGTCCTAATAACATAGGGGCAACTCTGAAGGGAAGCCTTCAACTGGCAAAAGAGGAAGGTTTAATCCTGGGGAACTCCTGGGGATCCAATTTTTACAGTGCTGGCATTTTTTCTCTTTGTTTACAATGGAAGGACATGCTTGTACACATTCCCAATAGTGCTGACAGGGCGAGAGCATAAAGAAAGGCCAGCACTGATGAGTACAAAAGAAGTGAGCACTGAAGAAAAGTATTCTCAGTGGAACCAGTGAACAAGATCACTATAGAGAGAACTGAACCCGTACTTTGTCCCAAGAGGATTTTTCTTCCTGTCCAGTCCAATCCAAGCTGCATCTCCTCTCCTCTCCCTGTTGGTTTGACCTTAGCTTTTTCCCATGACCACAACTCTCTGGAGCTCTGTCCCAGCTTCCATTGAATTATAGAATATAAATTGACCTATCGCAGCATCTCACTTACTGAATGATCTAAACAGGCCTGGCGATTTGACACACTCACCAAATACCAAAGCAACTATGGAAAACATCAAACTCAAAGTCCAGAGCAGCCACAGCAGCATTAGAGGGCAATTTTCCATTCACTCAGTCACTCTCTAATGCCTCTATTGGCTGCCTTCTGTAATCCAAGGGCATCTGTTTTGCCAATCACATTAGACTGACACAATCCAACCAATTGAATTAAGCTGCAAAAATAACATCAGCTTCACCACCAAGCCAATTCCAGCTCCTGTTACTGAGCCAGGCTGCAAGATGTATTACTGTTTATAATAAAGGTCGCTACGGAGGGGAGATGAGACACTTTCACTGAGTTAAAATATCAGGCAACTGTGCTAATAATCCAGGTGGCAGATAGGGTTTCTCCCCATTTGAACAAAATGACTAACAAAGACACGTTCTGGGAGAACAAACATTGACACAATACGACCTAACTCATCTCAGCTGGAATACAACCAAAGGTCAGTTCATATTGCTCATTCATTGCCTGCCATACGCACACAATTAAACAAGTGCAAACTGTTACTGGGTGATAACATGTACATGATTTCACCACAAACAGCACAATGTAGCCACTGGAGCCAGATGATATGTTCTGAGCTCATCATATTTTTCTGATATTGATATAAATCATTAAATGGCAAATCTGCTTTTTTAGCTTTACATTTTTTGAAACATAAAACAATATGATTTCACCACCATGATACCGCCAAAAGCTGATAAAATACTTTATATTAGAAATCATCGCCTGCCATAGTCAGTGTGTAATTCTTAATGGACACATACAGCTTCTCTTGGCAGTTTATACTGTAACTAGGGCAGACATGCAGATCACACGTCAAAGCATCAACCATTATTCTGTCTAACTTAACTTTTTCTTTGCAATGCTTTTCAGGAGCAAATGTCTGCACACCATCAAAAACAAAGCATAAAATCACACATCTAACATCCAACCAAACCTATTTTTCTTGTTTTGTAGACAGTGAAATGAACAGATTTTTTTCTGAGGTGTGAATATAAACATTTGACAAAGGTGGAATAACATTTGAATAACATTTTCTCCCTGTGGTTGTGTACTCGCCTTGCGAACATGTCTGAAGATGTCTGAATGTGTTTACCTGTAGGTTACAGTAACTATAGAAGCAGCCAGAATATGACAGAGGAGCATAGCTAAGTGAGGATCAGGTGAGACTCTGAATAACTACTGTTTTTTACAAGGTGGCAGTTACTGTGTTTAAGAGCTGGTTAAAAACATATCCCCTTTGCTTATCTTCCTTTCTTCTAATCCTCCAAACTTGTCTTCTTTTTCTATCCTCCTTCTTTCCAAAGATTTAATCTTCTTTAGTGTTTTCTTTAATGGTTTTCAGTCTTCTCCTTTCACAACCTTTTACTTCTCACTATGCTGTCACCTCCGAACTGCTCTCCTTGCCTCATCTGTGTTTTTTCGACAGAGCCTCATCTTCCTAATTTCTGCACTTCCTGTCTCCTTTTGTCCCTCCTTTCATCTTTCCTTTATGTATGTCGATCCATTTACTTTACAGTTTCTTCTCAGAGACTTTAATAAAGAGTTAAAGCCATTCCACAGCTACCTGCATTTGGTGCACATGTGTATGTGTGAGCTGAGACTAAACCATGGCCCGAGGGGTTTGTGCAATTGACAACTTCATCAAGTTATCTCTCTCTCACACACAAACACACACAGACAGCCACACACACACAGGTGCATATAAAGCATGGCTAGGCTTGCAGCTAAATAGCCACATAGCAGAAAAACATCTTGTTTATGTGAAATGCTAGATGACTTTCACTGTGTCTGTGCTGCAGGCAGAGGGACAATTATCACACTGTACCACAATATCAGCAGTTTTCATTTGGTCTGGATTTTTGCCTCCAGGAGATTGCATTTTCTCTTGGTCTCAAATTGATTCACGTTCTCACAGAGGGAAATTTTCCCTGCTTTATTTGGTATTTAAATACAAGTGTCTGTATTTCTTTTACAAGTCCAGAAGGAAACAGGAAAATACTTTGGCAGTGTAAATTAACCCCGTTAAATTATACATTTTCCAGTCAGAGTTCAACTCCTGTTCTTTTTCATTTAATGAATATACTCTCATGTCACTTAAATCACAAGGCTGACACTAATTAGTACATGTTTTTGGGAATCAATATCATAAAGATTTATTTCATCCTAAAAACTGGTTTAGTGGGTTTCTCCACATCCCTGCTTGGATCTCTCAGATATTTTCAGAAGCTATGAGTCAACATGTTTCAGCGTCACCATTTGCTGCACGATAAAATGTAACATGTTGGCTATGCACAGAAACATTTACAACTAGTCATCACTTGTATGGAATTTGAATGAAGGTTTAAGTTAAGTTTGCTTATTTTCTCAACTCCTGTTGAAAAAAGGTCATTTGTTTCAGCAACATTTGTGAGGATAATTTGTAGTGTCACTAACGGGACTAAAGAGATTTTATGTAAAAAAAAAAACTGTACTAGAAAAGAACTCGCTTTTTATGAAATGTAACTTGTACTTGAGGTTAAATGATTGTGGCCTGGTGATAACAGCTCAAAGATAGGAGATGGGAGAAAGAGAAGGGAGGTATAATTTGCATGACTCAGCTCTGAGGTAAGGGCATTCCTCCGGGGAGCTGCATGTCTTCTGCACATACTGTGGCTCTACAAACAGCTTTGCAGCATCTGTTTTTCTGAAGGAGCTATAAAGAAAGTCCAACAGGGTATACGGCCCCCCAGCAAAGAAGAATACTTTTGGCTCATTTATCTGAATCCCTGTACGTACCAATGCAAGAGTCACCATAATCATTTTAGAGGATTCAATGTACAGTACAACCCGATCTCATGCAATTCCATGCTGAATCATAACTGACAAACAGGACTCAGTGGTCTAAAAGTGTATCTATTTGAAAGTCCTTGAAGTAAAAACATTTTAGATTCTATGAAAACATCCACTGAACAATAATTTCACTAAGTCAGTGCAAAACTGTTTTACTACTTTTTCTTTATCCTTGCATAGCCTATTTAACTGGGCAACGTTAATGTTAAAGTTGCAAGTCAAGAAAATTATTATTATGCTAACTCTCACTAATACAAGCATGCATCCTGCAAGGTGCAGGCAGCTGTGATTAGTGAGCTACAGCTTAATGTTTCGTAGCATTGCTGCATTTCTTTATCCACAAATCACAAGGCATCAATCATTTCAGTGAAGTCTTACCTTGGGAGAGCGGTAGAGTGATAGACACACAGACGGTGTGTCTGCTGCATGTAGTCTGCACACTTGCTGAGGATATATTGCAGAGTTGACGTTAGAAGACGGATTATAGTAGCCTCGGTTTGGCACCTTGTACTGGTAACGGCAAAGTTTCAGTGGGTTGGTGATATCAGCTAGAGCTGTTGTCGCCACCTCAGCTGAGGTCTGCTAAATGCCACAACCTTGAAGTACCTGTCAGCACCGCGAGAGAGAGGGAGACACACACACACACACACACACACGGAGAAAGTGAGAGAGAGAGAGACAGAGAGAGAGATGCTGTCTAGGCACGTATTTAATACTTCGTCCGCTTCACATTCACGATGCCGTTATAGAGGGACAAAAATAAACGTGTATAGCCTTGCAAATCAAGATAACTACAGTTAATGCTAAATAGTTAGAAAACCCTCTCGCATCGATATCTTTAATAAAGGATGACACTATACACCATATGAGAGTTCTGCCTTAAAAACTGAATTCCCTCCTCGAATATTAAATATGTGATCCTTCATTCTTTACGACCACTGTAGGAATTGCGGAAAATATCTACTCTTAGCATCAATTAACAGGTAGTTTTCTGTTTCCTGTTCGGAATAAACTGTGAGTACTATAACTGACAACATTTGCATCCGTTGACTGAGAGTATAACATTAGCATCACAGTCTCAGCTGCGTAGTTGATTATGCAGTTAATAAATTCTGGTGTCTTGAAAGTTCATTAAACCAGTGTTTGAGGCAGCATAAAATAGAAAAGCAAGACAAATAAAAGACTAAAAATAACTGCAATGTAACGCTTACTTACACTGACCGTTACTCTTTTAAACCGCTGTGCTACCTTGTTAGCTAACTTAACATTATTTAAGGCTTGCCCCATACAATAAACTGTAAATCCTTACAAACATATGAATTAATGAAAATTAACTGGCTACCTCTTCGACTGTAGCTAGAAAAAATTACTGAATCTCAAATACAGTCATAATTTCAGACAAAAACAGTATCTCAGTCTGTGGAAGTTACCGTCTTCGTTACTTTTCCGTTACATTCACGAGCATTTCTACATGCGACCGTATTCCTTTCAAAATAAAACATTTCCGTACTCACAGGAAGCTACAAAATAAAGGCCGCAAAACAAAACGCACAACATGAACGTGACACCTCACAACACAAAAATCATACAGACGCTATAGGCACGTACGTTAATGTTGATATTTGTACATGCAAATGTGTTTCAGATTCTTCCTCCATTGTGCTAAATGAATATATCACAATCACCGACATGCTCAAATTCAAGTTGTCATGTCTCATAGATATGGCTCACTTGTTTTTTGCACACTCCTGCCCCCATGTGGTATTTTTTAGTAACTGCGTCAGTAGGACGTGAATTTGTGCCTGTCAACGTGAACTGCAAAACACACATAGCCCATTATGTAAAGTCCCTTATTTCCCCTTCTCCCCTTACATGTGCCCAGCAGCAACACCTGTTGGACCCTGTGTTAAAATGCTAGATAAATATCAGACTGTGTAACGGTGAGCCATACATGCATTTCAAACAAACAAACAATAAAAACAACAACAAATGTTAATTTGTACATCCTGTTTTGTGTATGCATTCTAAAAGGATAATGTGTGGTTGAATGAATCACCTGATTACTCAATGTATTGCAGTTGTTACTACAATTCAATAATTGGGTATACATAGAAAACCAATTTAAGAGTAGTTCTATGAGTCTGTAAACCTCACTATTATTAAATGTCAGTGCTGTCGAATTAAAGAATATAGCGAATCAAGTCAAACTTAAGTTGAATTTATTATGAAATATGACAAAAAGTACATTACAATTTGTGGCAGCTGTCACATTGAACCCACAACACCAATACTTCTGGATCCAGTGGAGGTTGAGGCTGTCTGCACCATCCACATCACAAAATACTTTCCTTTCCTTTTTTTTTTTTTTTTTTTTTTGCCTCTTTGCATCCACAGTTATGCAACCTGATGCTGCCAGTGGATGGGTGGCAGCGAAGAGCCTAACTGGCTCCCTCTTCATGGAGAATTCTTTACTATGGTCAACAAAGTCTGGGGTGTGGGTGGCAAGGCATTCACAGTTGCGCTCCCTGAAATGAATCCACCATGTATGTCCAAAAACGGTCTTCGGTTTGTCTGGATTACGATAGTTATAAATGGCCAGAGCGTGGGCCAAAACCTGAGTCTTTGTTAGTGTAAAACTGTGACTGGCTGAGAATAAACAGTCCAAAAACAGGGAAACCTCATCTTTGGGGGGTGAGCAACTGTTTCTGGCCAAGGACAGAGACAACAGCCACCCGTCCACTGAGTTGGTCATGCAGGCTGGATTTTGGGATTCCAAATCCATGGCTTCTTTGGTCCATTTACGTCTCTTACTCTCCCTTTTCTTCGGGTGCCAGATATTGGCCATCTGCATATTAAAAGAAATTGAATCAAGTTTAAGCATAATGACACAATTCATATCTTCAACAAGTCTTAAAAGAACCATCGGATGACTGATTTACGATTTTAAAAAATTGACATCAAAAATTTCTTTTAACATCTTGAGGCTCCTATGAAGAAAACATACATGATGACATACTGTATATACAAGAACACACTAGGGCTGTGCTGAATAGTTCAAAGCTCATGACATGACATTGAACATTTATTGAAAGAAGATACACAACATGATTTTATCTAACGATATATTCTGCTTCAGTCCATATTTGTTGACGTTTAGCTTTTCAAAAACAATATTTTCACTGTGGTCAAAGAACTGTTTGCTCTCCCTATTGCTGCACACAAAGGGAGGCGCACACCTGTATTAACGGGATGGTCTGACAGCAATCTAAAAACCATAAAATTGCATTTACATAACACAGTATCAAAAAAATCAACTTCAGCTCTCACACTATGGTAGTAGATTAATTGGTTGTTCAGAAAAAAGACATCATATTATGTGTCTGCATTCACTTGGTGCTCACAACGCAAAATGACGGCTAATGGCGCTCCATGTTTGCTAAATGTGTAAATAGACAACTGTTATTTTATCTCTACAAAATTAAGACATATCATCCTGTTGCCAATCAGACAAATTGTATCTCTTTGCAATTGTGGCCGTAAGGCCTGGATCTAGCACTGGGATGTCCAAACTTTTTTTTACTGAGGGCCACATACAGAAAAATATAGGAGGGGCTGGGTATATAGCCTCACCGTTAGTGTATTAAAGTTAGAAAAATCAATTCAAAGTTGGTCAAATATGCTACATTGCTGAGTATGATTACAGAAAAAAAACTGCCTTCATCACAGCTTTCCATGAATGGATTTTTATTGATTTATTCAGAAAAAGGGTTGGCAGCTCATTCTCAGAACAGCAGCCTCAGATTTCTTCTGAGTGAGGTGATCCCCCACCTTACAGAGGAAGAACAATAAATGGGAAAATGGGATGGGTACTTTTCAAGGTTACTATTAAGTTATTAAGTCTATTAACACAGCTATTAACGTTTGCTGGAAACAACAGACTGAACTGGATTTAAAAACAGGAGTGCATATAATTTTAGTCAGTTATTCTGGTGAGTATCAGCTGCGCTGGGTATTTAAATCAGCAAGGCGCTGATCATCCAGCTGCGGTGCTGATCCGATGCCAGTCGGGCCAAAAATCCGGACAAATGTCACTTCAACTTCACTTCATCAAGGACCGATCGAATCTGCATCAGTTTAGATCAGCTGATTTTGCAAAGTGTGTGCGCTGCGTGTTAACAAGAAACACGCATATAACGTGCAAAAGCGGAGTAGTGACAGAACTGATGCGGCATTATTTGTCGCACGTGTACCTGCACACTAGTTATGTGCATGCATGCTTATTAACACATGGATACTGTGGAATAGATTTTTAACTCAGCTAAAGTGCACTCAGTGGGAACAGTGGTGCTGCCTTGAGACTTCTACTTTGCGGTTCTTTGGTTCTGCCATGTTTGGTAACCTGGGGCAAATTTGTTCTGTGATTGTCCTTTTTTGGTGGGGCAGCTGCCTTGTTCAACAGCACCCCCTGTACCACAGTACAGTACAGCACACCTGGTGGTAAAACTAAGAAGTGCAATACACTCAAAAGTTTCAAGTGCTGACCACATTCTAGTCAATTTATAAAATTTCTTGTGGGCCAATTAAAAATGGACTGCGGGCCGCAGTTGGCCCGCGGGGCGTAGTTTGGACACCCCCGATCTAGCACTATCATCAAGACTAGTCGAAGATCAACCGGCCTTCTTCTTCTTCTTCTTTTTCCTCTTCTTCTTCGCGAGATTTCACACCATTCACAGTATTGCATTACTGCCTCCCTTAGGTTTTATTCTCTCTTTATTGTGTTATTGGTTAACCAAACGCCGTTTCCCTGCTGATTTAGCTCTCCACGCTGTGCCTTTCCGCTCTCATTCTGATTATTTAATTATTTAATTTCCTTCTTGACTGCTTCTTTTGGCAGGTTGTCTCGTCTGTCGTTCCTAAATATGCCGGGGCCTACATTAATGTCACATTTTCCCTTGTCTAATTATTCTTAAGTTAGTAAACAATATTTCATAAAGCATTTCTTGAGGACTTTTGTAGCGTTACCTCTCTTGTGTACCTGTCTTTGAAATCATCTTCAATTCGATCTTTAGGAAAAACAAAACAAAACAACAACGTCATTTTTTAGAATGAAACACTGTAGAACACGAGTGTTTACACAGCCTCAAATAATCGAAAATACAGACAAACAAATTTCTCAAAAAACAGAAAAATTAAGTTCCATAACGGGGACAGATCTGCTCTTTGGTTGACGACACTCGATAGCCAATGAGAACATCCAACGCAATATAGACAGGAATAAGAACCAATGAAAAACGAGAAAGGGCGGGTGTGTTGTTGTTGTGGTTGATGGTTCACTTCCTGCCTTTCAGCGTGAAATCGATAACCTGCAGCAGTGAAGCCTGAAGTCGGAAGAAAGAATAAACCGAACATCTGGCAGCCCAGTACGTACTTTACGAAAAATCTGTCGCTGCTATGATGACTCAATCAACTTGGTCCGTATTTAACTAGAGTGTGAGTCAAGCCAAGCGGACATATGTCCACCTGAGCTGAATCGGTACACCCGCTGCTGCTCACAAGACTGCGGCATGTGATATCGATTAGACTAACACCCACGGGACAGCTCCAGCCTTCCTTCAGCTGCCAGAGATGCAGGGAAAGATGAATTCACTCAGTAAGTTCGGTTTTATTTTGACTGAATACCGCCATGTCCACAGTGTGATAATATTTTAGAGGCGTACAGCACATAAAGTTTTAAGGGATGATTGCGGTTGTCATGATGAGGAAGCAGGGACGCATTCACGGGTCAGTTTACTGAAGAACATTTAAATAACTGTCAGTAAATTATAACGCAGATAGCTTTAATGACACTTTCCTAGTGAGCAGTTTTTATAGGAACTACAACTATACATGTCACTTTGGACAGATGGGTTGCTGCTGAGTGTTTTGTTTGTCATTTCCAACACTTTAAGCACTCACAACTAAACTGCATTACCTCCATTTTACCGGTCATGTTAAATTCATGCAAATCTGAAAACCACATGTGCTTAATGTTAAATCATCACATGAGAAATGCTGCTTCACATGTGATAAACAGCATTTGATCATGCGCGAATTACTACATGTAAAAGGTGGTTTAAATGCCATATAACATTAGGGCTTCAAGTAGCGATTAGTTTTTATTATTGATTAATGTGAGTATTTTCACGATAAATCCTTTAGTCTATGAAAATGTGTGTTTGAAAAACGGTGAAAAAATTCCAGTCATATTTTCTTCAATATTATGGTAAATAAAAGCAGCGAGTCTTCACATCTGACATCTGAAATCAGAGAATATTTGACCATTTTCTTAAAAAATGACAGAAATGATTAATCAGTAATCGAAATTGTTAATTTTCTGCCAGTTGTAGCAGTTTCATATTACACGTTAAATGGATGTTTTCACCTCTTGCATTTCTAATGTGAAAAATCTGAAAATCATGTGCCTGTCTCATGTGAATGTACAATGTTTTGACACCCGCAAAAGCGCAAAAAAAAAATCCCCAGTCATTTCGGGCCTCATATCATGACGGGATCCAGCTCTAATAAGTGTCTGTATTCTGATGGGAGATTGTTTTGGACTAAATTAAAATGCTTTAATTTTTTTTTTTAAATGATGCTAGGAGTCCTGCTGGATGAAGCCTCCAAGAAACACAGATAAAGCGGTGGTCGTGTTTTTAGGTTTCTCTGCCAGCTGTAAACAATTAGTTAAATATCCACCCTGGACTGAATCTGCTCTTCGGGAGGTGAACCAAACATGGTGCATGTCTACAACTGCCATCCTTTCTCCTCACAGCAGATAGTGCAGGTAACTGGAGGCTGGCCGAGGCTGGCATATTCAAAGCATGCCTGTTTTTTTAAGCAAAATCTTTCATCTTGTATCTATATCATGTTTTAATTCATCCAATCCCTCGCTGTACTCCAGGTGGAGCAGGAGCCTGGACTGGTCTGCTGTGGAGGTGGAGCGCTGTTTGTGGTTGCAACTGGAGGATGCAAGGTCACCTTAAAATATGCACATTTTTAAACCATAGTCTTCCTGTTTTTGAGTGATGCTATGATGCTTCATTAAAGGGATATATAACTACTCAAAAGCCAATATTAACCCTTATATACAGCATCAGTGTGTAAGCTCATAAAAAGCACACCTCAATGTCTGCAGACTGTGAGAATACTCATGAGTCACATCACTCATTGGTTTGTCTTAATTCTTAAGAGTTAATGTTTTAGAGATGAAAGGTGTCTGCAGAATACTGACTATGTACTATGAATTGAACCAAGGTGGAGGCCTACAGTGTGGAGCAGGAGGGCTGCCCTCTTATCTGTCGATTTTCCACCATGGGCGCCGTGAAGAGCATCTCGCACAGCAAGATCGGTAAAAATGCTGCATTGCTTCCTTTGTGAACCTCTGTCCCTGCAACTACCCAAGTATCAATGCACACCTGCACCACTTTATTTGTCTTCTGTTGTATATGTGAATGGAGCAGCTGATAGCAATACCTGGTTACAGTGTGAGCTGGATAGAGAAAGAGACTGGTTTATAAAAAAGATTTTTTAACATCCTTGCTTTCCTCTCTGCCTCCCCTCTCACATCCAGGAGATTACCTAGTAACCATTGAGGAAAAGAACAGTGCCACCTACCTGAGAGCTTACACCAACTGGCGCTACCAGGTAAGCTTTCTCTCAAACACCTTTATCATAGCGCTGTAAAACTTAAATGCACCCTATTATGCTTTCTGTGTCTGATATATAAGGTATTGATATGGTTTCAGTGAAGACATGTGATCTTCACTGAAACCATTATTAAATTATGACTTTAATGTGATCTTAGCTGTGGACCAGAATTAAAATGACAGCAGCTTTTATTTAGAAAGTAATTTCTCTATGAGACAAAGTGCATAGAATGACAGTTAGGTACTCAATTGCAGCATTAACATTAAGCCTGGTTTCAACTGGTCCTGATGGTGTGTTGAAATATACCAAAGACAAATAATCTCTTTAAAAGGCTTTGTAAAGCCCAGCAGTCTGGTCTGAGACAGGTTTCAAACCCAATTAAAAGCAGTTTGATGTCAGTTCTTCCACCATCTGGAAGATCATCTGCGAATGTCTTTTTTTTTTTTTTTTGATTACTGCAATATAATCTTGCCTCCTTTAACTTTCTTTACTCCATGTATTCCTGTAGTTATATCTTGCTTTCTTTTCAGGCGGAGGAGAAGGCCCGTGTTGGGGTGCGCTTGTTGGGCCACCTGCTGCGTGGGGCGTCTGTGCGGGGCGGAGTGCAGATGGAGATCATTGAGATCCCTCTGTCAGAACGTCCTATCGCTGTGGCGTGTTGCTCCATAACAGGAGACCTTCTGGTCGGTTGTGAGAACACTCTGGTTCTGTTTACTTTGAGGAGGCAGAACCAGCAGAGCCTGGTAAGATCTAATGAGATTAGTTACAGTTGCTGTTTGATCTCGTACCAGGGGCAGAAGGTCAGGATTACCATAAAATGTATTAAATGGTTTAATTGGTTAGATTGAATGCTCAGACCCACCAGTTTTCCACAATATTAAAATATTCATTTCAATGTGTCTTTGAGTCATCATAAAGTATTAAAATGTAGCACATTTGTTCAAAGTCTTTACCATCAGGTTTGTCTTTCCTGTACAGCATCTTTTTGTCATTGTTAGTTACCTACTGTACACAGCATAAGTGGACTCTTATTGTTGCAGCAGCATAATGTTTCTTTCTCTGGAAAAAACAGCAGACTCAGAGTCAGCAGATCCTTCAGAGCGCCTGGCCGAACACTCAGCAGAGCTCCAGTCAGAGTCAAGGTAACTGTGAACATACAGTTATTTTCAAGTAAAGACTGATTTTGTACCAAAGCTTAAATACAGTCTGTAATTTGTGAATTGGAGTGGAGAAGCGAGTCTTCACATGGAAAATATTCTACATGAGTGGCACACCAACACTGTGAAACCAAAGGAGTTCAGTCATTATAGATGACCTCAAACAGCATTAAATTCTCACCACTAATCATATTGTCTTTTTACCAACATTAAAGGAGCAATATGTAAGAATTTAAGTTAAAAAAATCAAAAATGAACTGAAATTATAAACAGACTGGGAAGTAATAACATTTTTGACACAATGTCAGAGGTGTCTGTATTGTATTGCAGAGATATCATATTTACTGCAATTTCGCAGCTTGGGATAAAGTATATCTATCTATCTAAATGAAGTTAGCATGCTAACCAGCTAGCCTTGCCCATCCTGTCTTGTAATACCACTTTGTACCTCAAGAGGTAATATTGAGTCACTGGAGCATCCAATCTTCTTATAGTCCAACGACATTGAGGCGGTTTTTACTGGGCCTGACACCACCATAACCACTGATTAGGCCTCCAGAGGTGGGGGCTGACCAATGTCTGACCCACTCCACTCATGCTTCACACCTGTTCTGTCCCCGCCTAACTGACTGATCTGTCCTCTCTTTGACTTTAGGTCAGACCTCAAGTTCAAGCCAAAATGTTTCCATCCTGGATTTTGAGCGCTCTGTTATCCTGCATCTACAGAAAATCAAGCCTAAACAGGTACTTTCAATACTTTTTCCTTCATACTCTTTTTTTGGTGGTATTTTCTTTGTAGTTCAATCTATATATACACAATCATACCAGTAAATATCACGCATACAAACTGGTCTGGTATTTGGTTTCTAATCCCTAAAGTAACATGTATACAACAGCATAACTACTTTATCAATTTTGTTCATACACAATCATTATTATTCGTACTAATTGGGCGTTTATACTGGTATATGAGTACAAAAATATCAGCTCTGTGTCCATGCTGTGTTTTAGCTGACAAATGTTTGCTGAAATTCTCCCAAAAAAATGAAATATCTGTGGGACAAAGATAAAATGAGGGAATTTCCAAAATGGTTGTTGATAATTTCTCTAACAAAAGACTCGTATTTGCATTTGTTTCGATATTTCTAAAGTTGAGACTACTAAAATTGACCATCTGTTGCCTTGGTTATTCTAACACCTCCTCTGCCCCCTAGGTGGCACTGTGTGGGGGATATGTGGCGGTGCAGGCGGAGCTGGAGGTGCTAGTACTGAAATTGGATGCATCATCTGAGCCTGAAATCCCAGAAGACTCATTGGACACAAATAAAGGTTGTAACAACACAGTGTCTTTTTCAGTGGGACTGATGCTGTAGCTTTAACTTTCTGAGGCTTCATTACAGCTGAAGTTTAGGGGTTGTTACCGTGTTTATCTGTGTTTCTGTTTTATGAATTTAAGACGCATGCACCAGGACAGCCTGATAACAAAATACAAACTAATCTATAACTGATTCACTGCTAAACTCCCCTTAAAGAAAACCGGCAACAGAGAAGAACAATCATCAGCACATGTATTGCTACAAGCCTGTGCAGTTCACTTCACACCTGACTATCGGTGAGCTTTAGTGAGGTGGACCACATGAAGGAGTCATTTGTGATGTGTTTGTGTTTGTGTTTGTGTGTGTGTGTATGTGCAGCAGATCATCTAGAAGACCACTCTGACTTTCTGGTCCTCCAGAGACACCAGGAGCTGCTCGGCGATCGAGCGAAAGACTGTGACGTCCCTGTCAGCATTGAAAAGACCGGGCTGGAGGACAGAGGACAGTACACGCTGTCATATGTTCTCTTCAGGTGTGTGTTTCTGAGATCCAGTTCGACCTGTGCAGTGAGTGTAATGTAGCCATGAGAAATGTATTTAACACGTCTGGTTTCTCTCTTGCAGGCGTTTTACTCCAGACTTCTTCCAGGGCTGCAGTGTGGAGGAGACTCAGCTGCACTCCTTACAGCTCCACCCGCTGTTCACCAGTCAGTACAGCAGACAGCTTGAGATACAGAGGCTCATATAGAAGCAGCATTTGTTGTCATAGGAATGGGATGGGATGTTGGGTTATGTTGAGATTACTACTCAGTTTCTCATCATCATCACGTCAGAACAAAATCAATAAAGCAGTAAATCAAGTGGAGCTGCAACAATTAGCTGATTAGTTGACAAGTCCATCAAAAGAATATAAATTATTTATTTTTCAAGTAAATATGTCAAAGGTTTGCTGGCTCCAGCTTCCACAAGGATTAGCTGCTTTTCTTCTTTTCTGTCATTTATGATAGTGATGAAGAGTCTTTGGGTTTTGGACTGTTGGCTGGACAAAACAATGTGATGCCACTTTGGGCTCTGGGAAATTGTGATGAGCATTTTTCAACCCAGTTATAATTTGATTTAACCCTGATGAGCTTCCTGCTCTTTTGCTGCAAAGCCCTGCATGAAATTAACAGCAGCCCCTAGTAATAACATTTAATCTTGTCATATCAATTCAAACATTGTTTGTCCTTCTGCTTCTCCAGGTAACCAGTCAGCGGCTCTGGAGGAACCAGCGTGCGTGTTCTGCTTCTTCTCTCTCCCCACCATCGGCTACCTGTACAGTCTGAAGGGGGGTGTCGAGCTTCTCTCGGCCTATCAGTATCCAGAGAAGGTCCTGGAGGCGGTGCTGACGGACCACCTGTTGCACGTCATAACAAAGTGCGTCTGCAGTCTGACTTGATATGGAAATGAGTTCATCTTCACTGAATCACAACTTTGCATTGCAACAGTTGATATGCACATCGCTCTCACTTTAACCAGCCCTGAAAATCATTGAAACTAACATGCCATCTTTTGGAATTGAGACTAAATGATTCACCTCCCTTTAAAGACATCGAGTTTTTAAGCCTCAGTACTAGACAAAATGACTTAAGATGGAATATGTTTACTTCTGTAGTCTCAAGTTTTCTGTTAAGCATGAAAGTATGTTTGTGTCTTGTTTTCTGTGTGTGCCCAGTAGGAGTGCATTGCAGTGTTTCACAGTGCGCTGTGCAGCAGTAGCAGCCAGGACTGAAGACCCCTACATCGACACCACCATGAAGGTGTGAGCCTGACCTCAACACTGAGCTTTGTGGATATTGTTCTCTGGAGTTGGTGGAGACCAAAACACAGCAGGATTGTAGAGGAATTGAATATTACAGCCAGTGCAGTTTATTAGGGGCTGATATGACCCAAAAAAATCACTCAGTTTTGGTGCGATTGTACTAATTTCTGTTGCAATCAAAAGCACAAATGCCTCTGAGTGTTGTGAATATTTGGTATGTAGATGATGTATTTAAGTATTTCTCACTGGCATCATTTAATAATCATGGACTGCATGTCTTTCCACCTGTGTGCGTTTGAAGGCCTGTCCGCCCTGCAGCCTGGAGGTGTGTGCGCTCAGGATGCAGCTGTTTATTGGTCTGCGGTCAGTGTGTGTCCACGGCCGCCACGTCATCCTGCTGTCCACCGCCGACGCGGAGACGCCAGAGGAGACCGAACGCACCACACAGCGCAGAGGCCTGTAAGTCACACACATACTAACACACTCATACAATACACAGAGTTAGACATACACACATGACTGTGATAGTGTATGTAGATCATACACCTTTTAGTCTTGAAAGCCTCATCGGATGCATCATCTAATGCCTCCCTGTCGCTACCAGAATGCTCCGGAGAGGGATTTCTCAGCACCGGTGATGTGTGTGTGCGTGCAGGAATACATGCATTTATAAACCTGTTTACTGTGTGTGTGTGTGTGTGTGTTGTTATTTTAGCGAGTTGAAAGAACACACCATGCTGACGGGTATTTTCCTGGCAGTGGGAATCGATCCCGCTACCACGCCGGCTCTGGAGAGCCTTCTGTCACGCCCCTTCCTGTAAGACAAACCCCAACCCCCCCCCCCCCAGTGTCTGTTGTCACTTCCAGGCCAAGCTGCAATGCCAGGAAAGCCTTGAAATACTCACCTTAACAGATAAATGTTAACCAAATCTTTATATCAGCCCCTATTTAAAAGAGAAACCTCAACAGTTGTGTGTCACCTTCAATGTCATGGAACAAAAGACTTTTTTCTCTCAGCTTCCATCGAAGCAATTTGTTTGTGTTTTTTGGATTTGTCACTGAAAGCAGTATTCCTAGCTGCAAGCGAACAGCCTGGTTTCTCTTAAGAGCTTGAGTCTAACCCTTCTCAGAGGCAGAAAGGTACTACTGCATTTAAAATAGGTAGGGAATAAAAATACCAGGTACTTGCCTCTGCTGCTTTGAATTAACATGAATCACCAAATGTTATTAAGTTCCATTAAATTAGAAGTTCAAGCATTTGAATTTTAGACCTGAAGTCTGTACTAGAAGTTAAACACTGGTGCAGTAATTAATAGTGATTACACTGCAAATGTCCTTTGGAATAACCACAACACATGAAGAATGAAACCATACTAAACATTTGACATGGATATTGAAAATCTACAACCTGCTAAGGAAAATCAAATTATATTTACCAGCAGCCAAATCTGTCCCTCATTTCTTGCCTTAGATGAAATATAAAGCATCCATCACCTGCAAACGCTGTTACATTTTTTTCTCGTCTTTGTTGCGTCAAGTTTCAGGCAGTGACTTTAGACAGCGCCATGCTGATAATCTGAATTTCTTTTTGCCTTTGCACCTTGGTCTAAAAGTGACAGCACTTCCTGTTTTAGTTCCTAAACTTGTCCAACCATAACCTACCTAACTGCCCCCAGTGTCTGTGCCTTTCTGCTCACAAACTAATTATCTTTGCACAGAAAAAGTGTTGGATTTTACACAGCTAACTTCATAATCCAGGACAGACTCCTGGGACCTTGTAAACCATGCAAAATGAATTACTTACTATTACTTACTGAAATAGTTTGGGCCCCAAAGAAAGAACAATTAAATGATAAAATCTTCTATTTACTCGCAGTGTTGCATGACAGGTGAGAATACTGCCATTTTTTCCTTTTTGTTTTTGTTTACCAGTCCAAAAAAACAGAAGTGACCTGAGATCTTTGGGCCAAGCTTTTGACCCAAAGATGCAGAGTCCAGATATAGCTGCCACCAGCTTTGAATGGTTCAGGGTTTGATTCTACATGTGTAAATAAATTATAAAGTCTCCCGCTGAGCAGGGCTTGCTTGAAAGCACACTTAAGAATGGCGTTTTCCAACATCACAATCATCTCCATTTCCCACTTTCATGCTGCCAAACTGAACTAAAGGTTTGAGGCCACATGTTGTGACAAGTGTCAGCAGCTGCCATGACACACACAAGTAGATTATCCGTCATGGCTTGAGCCACAGGAGCCCCAGGTTGCCTTTTTACAACCCTGTGAGATGGAATTTTCTGTCACAGGACTACACTAAGTGGGGGCCTCAGGGTCGTGGTCAGGTAAAGGGGTCTTCTTCAGGCCAGCTCTGGATCCAGGTGAAGGGAGAGGTCTGTTTTGCTCTGCTGGAGTAGAATGCAGCTGTTGGGTTGTTTAGAGAAACTGGCGCCCTTCGGATAGGCAGAGAAGCCCCGTTGCTGAGGTGATCAAGGACATAGGTGATAAGCTGTGCTGTCCTCCAGACATTGCGGGTCTGTCCCCTGTTAGAGGAATGTGTTGATGGCGACCTGAAGACGCTTGCAACGTGAGCTGGGGAACATGGATGAGCACAGTTCCTTGTTTTAGGTATGGAGAGCCAATCAATTGATCACACATATTCTTATTGCCTGGAGAACGACCATAACTGGGCATGAACCAGGTCTGGCGCTCCCAGCTAGGCTAAAGGACTCACAGGAAGCATTCCTCAGAATTGTGGTGGCATCAGGCAGTGTTCGCACTGTGTTGGTAATATCTCTGCATCAATAAACCTTCCTGCAGTCAGACATCGAAGTCTCCAGACAGCTTTCCTTGGGGGGGGGCACGAGTAGACCAAATACAACATCTTCTTTTACACCCTGATTCCAAATAAGTTTGAATGCTGTGTAAAACATAAATAAAAACAGAATGTGATCGTTTGCTAATCAACTGTTTTTACCAACAGTTTTACGAAGTGTTCCTGAGCCGTGCACGGGGGGGAAGGGGGGGGCGACCGCCCCCCCTCGTGGCCCAGTTTTTGAAAAACGCGCGCTAAAGTGCCCTCTTGGACTCCAAAACGCGTGCTAAAGTGCCCCCTGGGAGCCAAAACGCGTGCTAAAGTGCCCTCTTCAGTGGCGAGAACACGCTATATGTGCCCTTTTTTTCTTTTTCGCCCCTGCCCTTCAAAAAGTCTGTGCACGCCACTGTTCCTGAGCCCGTGTAGTCATCTCCTTTATACAATCATGTGTTCACAAAGTGAAGTGGTGAACCTCTCTCCATCCTTGCTAGTGATCGACTGAGCCTTTCCAGGATGCTTCTTTCATACCCAATCATGATGCTATCACCTGTTACCAATCAACCTGTTTACCTGTGGAATGATCCAAACAGGTGTTTTTGGAGCGTTCCACTACTTTCCCAGTCTTTTGTTGCTCCTGTCCCAACTTGTTTAAAAACATATTGCTGCATCAAATTCAGAATAAGCAGATATTTACAAAAATCAATCAAGTTCATGAGTGACACATTAAATATATTTTCATTGTAATGTTTTCAATTGAGTAAATGTGAAAAACGATGAGCAAATGATGACATTATTTATGTTTTACACAGCATCCCAACCATTTTCGAATCAGTGTTGTCCCATGTTAGCTTGTTCACTAACAGTTCACTAACTGTTTGTTTGCTCATGTATAATGTAGTAAAACGTTTTAGTATTAACCAGTTGATGTGCTGTGTTACATAGCTACAGTATCCAAAAGGCTGTTCTTCACTGGGCATATCGTATGATGGAGATGCAGACAGTATTTACCCACCCAGTATGAAAGCCTCTCTGGTTGAGTGGTTTCTAATGCAAGTCCAATGTCATGACACATTTACTGTTTGTGTATGTCTTCAGTCTGTTGTCAGTGTCCTCTAAAAATACATCCACAGAAACAGCCTGTTACAAATAAAAAACCTGCTCACGATAGCAACAAAAAGTGAAAACACTGAAGGCAAATAAACAGCGGAACAGACCATCATTATTTCCCTTTAAAGCTACTTTTTGTGACGTTTCTGTGTGACCTCTCACCTCAGGAGCAGGAAGTGGACAATCTCTTCTCCCAGAGAAACCAGCACAGCGGGGCACGGCTGGAACCTCTATGTGGTCGACACCGTCTCCCCCCTCGCTCTTTACCAAGAGATGGTAACGCACACATGCCCCATTCATTGTCGTGTGTCGTGTGTTTCTTGCAATTATATGTACAGTTATTAATGATGATCATGACTGACCAAAGAAATATAACCAGAACATAAAACCTGTGTTGAACATGCAGAGAAGAGAAAGAAAAGAACATTCATTAGTCTGTATATTCACCTGTGTGTCTGTACATGACTCGTGTGTCAGGTTGAATACAGTCAGCGGTACACGGAGACCAACCCGCAGGCCCAAAGCCTTCGGCACCTCCTCAGTGAGGCTCACCTCCTCCTCCGCGCCTCCTTACTCCAAGCATCAGAGCAGCAGAGGAGCATTCAGGGTGAGCCCGCAGCGTCTCCGCAGGCAGATACAGACAAACCGGCCGAGGAACAGACAGCGGCGCAGACAGACGTTCAAGAACTGGAGGAGGCTCTGAGGCGGAACTGCGCACAGCTGGGAGACAGTTTCAGCAGGTAAAACACACACACCCAACCAGATCAGTGGTCCTGGGTGTGGTCAGAGGTGAGGCAGGAGTGTGCAGCAAAACACTGCTTTTCAGTATGGTGTTAAGTTACGCTTTAAAGTAAGTGGTTTAGCCCATAATTGTTAAAGTAAGAGCAGAATGATGAGCATATTGATAACATTTAGAGCTCGTCCTTTGGTCTATTATTGATTAAATACATTTGTGCCACCCCACTAAATTACTTAATCTATGATAATTTTTTACATACTCTTAGTATTTATATTTTAATGAGATTTTAAAAGTTTCCAGTTAAGAGGTTTTGTTCACATAGTTGTATTGGGTATCATTATGTGTGATGTATCAATCTGTTCCGTCCTGTGTAGTATTATTCGATCTTGTCCAACCAGGAGACCAAAACCCCAAATTATTTATTTTATAATGACATAAAACAGAGAAAAGCAGCAAGCGGTCACGTTTGAGAAGCTGAAAAGGATCTTTGGCATTTTTCCTTCATAAATGATTTATTGATGATCAGAGTTGCTACTGTCAATCAAGTAAAAGCTGTTTCAGCACTAATTTTTTTCTTCCCTGCTCTGTAAGGGGCGGTCAGAGGGACTGCCACCTGGCTTTGCCCTACTACAGGATGTCTGGCCTGTCAGTCACAGAGGTCATGGCCAGGAACCGCCCACTCCCCAGCAGCCCTCACACCTACGGCCCCGGCTTCCTGTTTTACCTGAAGCACTACCTGTTAGAAGAAACAGAGCAGATCCTCAGTCAGGTACACACAAACGTCCCGCTGCTACTAATATGCTGCTTGTGTTATGCTTCGTCTTGTTGTGATGGGAGGCTTTTACAACCAGGTACTAGATCTGTTTTGATGGTGCCATATGGAATAAGTCATTATTACATTTACTTTGCTGCATTAGAATGAAGAACATGGAACAAATCCATCACCACAAACAGTGTCACACTTTATCTGCCTCTGTGCAGCTCTCCCTGAACATTTCAGTGTTGTCTTCAGAAAGGTCTTCCCTTTGCTGACATGGAGAAGTGACTATGGGAAAGCTATGATACAGCCTAGAAATTATATACGAACATGTAATTAAGTATTTATTCAAGTAAACTGGACCATTTTTCTATTCCTCAGTTTATCAGATATGTTGTAAACACTTGTACCACCAGTTGTCCGAAATCCAATGATTAACATATGAGGAAACTGAAGAAAAAGAAGAATTTATGAACTCTCTTTTTGCAGGAAGCAGCCGATGAGGTCATAGACATTTTCAGCCAATCAGAGCCCTCACAGCTCGTCAGTGTGTGTGCCAGCCCGCCCATGATAAATGTCAGTCCTGCCCAGACATTGCGAATCTTACAACATCTAGAGGACACCGCTGGCGTCTCGGTTACACTGACAATCACCATGGCAACCATGATGCTGCTTTTGGGCGACCTGCCACAGTACACACAGCTGATGGAAAGACATGCTGAGGTTAGAAGGGATGGTGTGTGTGTTAAGGAATTTATCAGGTAGAACTGAAGTCTCTACTTTGTTCTGTTTTTGACAGTATTTACCTTAAATAGACGTCAGTAATCCAATACTACACGTTAACATTTAATACCTTTTAGCTAGATTACCTAGTACTGTAAGTTATTCTACTTGTCAAAAGTGTGAGACCAGCTACCTTGTAAATATTGATGATATAGATCTTTAATCCTTTAAACACTACAAGTTTTTATAGAAACAAGTATTCAGCCGACCATGGTATAAGAGTTATTATTACACACCTACAGTGTGCTCAAGGGCAACGGAATGAGTAAATGGGAACAAGAACTAACAGGACAGGAAACCAAAACACTGTTTGTGTGTGTTCAGATGGTGCTGGTGTACGGGTTCATCGAGGAGCCGAGGCTGTTGCTGCACGGTGGAGGTGGAGGCCAGCACATGAACATCCATCCTACGGCATTGACTCGCCAGCTGGCCAAGACTCAGCCAGGGCTGCTGGTGGCTGCCATGGTGGCTTTACATGAAAACAGCAAAGTTCAGCTGGAACAGGCTGATCACGTGTTCAAGGTGTGCGTGTGTGTGTGTGTGCGTGTGTGTGTGTGTGTGTGCGTCACTAGCACCTGGTAATTCATGGGGCTATGGGGCTACGAGTTATTATTATGATTATAATTATGTTACTGATTTACTGATTTGTGTGTGTGTGTGTGTGTGTGTGTAGGAGCTGGGCTGTGAGAACTGCTTACAGGTGGATTTCTGGGAGGCGATGCTGATGGCCTCCTCACAGGAAGCTGTCATCCAGGAGCTTCTGTTCCGAGTGGTGTCCGTCTACATCGACCGACTGACAAACACAAACTCAGATACACACCCCGGCCCCCCACACACACCTTCAAGACGCCGGCCGCTGAAGAGCGCTGATGATCTGGTAGAGTAGCTGAAAACGACTGCTGTTATTGTCTTTGTTTATTAACAACACACTTTTCTCCTCACGTGTAGAAATTATTTAATAAATGCATGAGGCAAGCAGATCCAATTTAAAAGTCACCTTGTGAGAAATGCATTGGTCAACTCAAGTTTGTTCTAAAAACATTTTTATGTTTGCAAAAAAAACCTTTTTTCCTGAAATCAATTGCTCCACAAGTCTTTCACACCTTTTCAGAGGCCCTCGTGTTTCTGTGTGTTTCAGATCAACTCGTGCTCCCATTACGGTGCTCTGTACCCTTGGCTCACTGTTCTCAGCCCAGCTCACACCACTAGCTCCCAACACCAGGAGGCGCTACACAAACTGCAGGTAATTTATCTGTGAACAAAATAACTCTGCTTCAGCATGCCACAAATGAAGTTGCCTCAGTAAGAAACTGGAATCAAGTGACATTAACAGAGACTACACAGACCATCTGCCTTCAAGCTGTTATCAGTTGTAAAGTAAAACTTAAAAAGACCTGAATGAATCATTAAGATCACAAGATTTCAGTGGCAATGCAGGAATACTCCCTCTGCACTACTTTTATTTCAATTTTTAAGACAAATAATAAACTACCAAAATGCAGCTACATTTAGCTGTAAAAGTAAAAAATAAAAATGCATATATGTACACAATAAACTAGATATAATAAGGTATGTTCATAGAAAATAACATTTTGAGAAAACAACAGCATTTGTAGGGAATTGAACTAAGTGGCAATAAGGGATGTAGACATGACTACCAATAGACAGACTGTTTGTTCAACCCAAATGTAGCCTTCAGCTGAGCCAGGTGACGTTTGCTGAACAATGTGCACTGTGACCACAGGGGACAGTTATAGCATAATGCCAAATGCTAAAAGGTTGTACAACAGTAGGAAGCTGTAGCTACTGATGAGGGTGCAGTGATGAAGTCCTCAGTATTTTTGTTCTGTGAATTTCAGGAACTGATGTACACTTTAATTTGTTTAATCTAAAGTTACACTTTTCAAAGCTGGGTATAAGTGTTTGTTTTTTTTTAAATTCTGTGTCTTTAAATTGGCAGAGGAGGGTATCGGTATCAAATTTTAGTAGAAAAACTCAGGGACACACAGCTGTTTTAAATGCATGAGATTTTACACACACAAAAAAAAGTCACACAAAAAAACACACAAAATAATAGAAAATCTGAGATGGTGGGGCTGCTTGCACGTAACACCTCAGTATTTCTAAAATCTGGCCCCAACAGTAGCGCAAATACAGAAAAGTTAAAAGGAAATTTACATCATTTCAGTTCCACAGCAATATCTAGCCAAGGTTTGCTAAAACTAGCTCATGTTAGCCACTATAAGCTACTGGTCATATCAGGCCAAGTGAGGGTGTGCCTGCAAAACCCCTGAGGGTTAAACTGCTGTTTTTTTGCCAATGAACTCAACTTTTCAACATTGTGTTATTTCATCTTTTCAAAGTGACACTGTCCTCCTTTCATCTATGTGTCCCTGCCTCCAGTCTCTCCTCTGTGGTCCGTCCCTGTCTATGGGCTCTGTCGTGCCTCTGCTGGAGCGTCTGTCAGAGGAAACCTTATGGGGCTTCAGCCTGCACCTCCTCTGTGCCACCAGAAGGGGGCAGTATGACAGCAGCATTGAAAAGCTGCTTGACCGATGTCCTCAGGCCATCATAGCCTACGCCAATCATCAGTTACAAGATAAAAATATGGTGTGTGCTGAGCAGTAGCTTAAGCTGTGAAGTGTGTAATCTATTCAATCTGTGTCAAGTTTGCATTTTAGTGTCAAAAGAATGTCATCCTGTCTGTCTGTCTCATCTCTGCAGGTGTTATGGTGGCAGAAGCTGCTGCCTGAGCTTTGTAACAGGACGAGAGATGCTGCAGACAACAGCATCCTATTGGCTGCTCTCAGAGGTATAACACCACCAGTCTGTTAAATGTAGTACCAGTACTTCTTTAGGCGATGTCAAAGGGCATCTCGTATTTACCTGGAGTCATTTTTGACTTGACACTGGCCAGAGTGACAGTTCGGCTCCTTTGGCCTGAAACATCAAGAAAGATTGACAACAATCAGGACATCCAACAGGGTCAGGAAATTAGATACTAGGACACAGATGTCCTATGTAAATGTTTATTTGACTACTTTTAAGACAATAAAAGAGGTACATCGATAAAGAATTCACTATTTTCTAACCTCAAGTTTATTTCTTCATGATAGTAAATTGGATTTACACAACAAAATATAATTGATTAGTTCAATACATAAAATGTGATCAATTCAAATAATAAAACAATCTTATCATCTATTCCCTATATGCAGAAATTCAAAGCAACAGACCACTAATGAGCAATACCATTATAGGGCCTGTACAGCCGAGTGAATGGAATAATTTTGCACAGATTAGCCATGCAGAGCAGCATGAAATACTAGTAATACTAGTGCTTTTATAGTTCTTTCTTTTAGTGCCTGGTTAGTACTTTCTGAGGAGGGGGAAGGAGGATGCACGGGGAAGCTTCTAACCTCAGTATGTGTAAAATCCAGGCTACGACCCTGATTGGCCCTCTCTCACACCAAGGGACAACATGTTTCATCAGAAATAGAATGACAGTTGAAACGCCAAAGGAGTGTCAGGGAGTGAGATGCACTCTGGTGTTGATGTTTGGATGCCTGGGTTTAATGCAACTGATTTTCATGCCAACAGAGACGCTTGTTGTTGTTGCCATGGAGACAAGCCCCGCAGAATTTCTGGAGCTGATACCTGACGACGGCACCGCCTCGTACTTCCTGCCTCACCTGTTGGCATGTAGCCAGAGACACCTGGTGGCCTGACACATGCACACACATACACATAGACACACACACACTCACACACACACACTCACACACACACACACACTTCATGAATTGACAAAGACAACATGAACATCGGTTTAACATTCATTCATCCAAACTGATGCACAGAACAACTGCAGTCTACTGTCGGTACCTGAACTGCAGCACCGGAGCAGTTGGGGGGGGGGGGTCCAGTGATAAGACCCTCAACAGAGGTGTTTGAGTATTATTCAACCTTGCAAAACTCAAAATATAATTTTGGCTCTCAAATCTCTATGCTGCGACCAGCAATTTGTTTGTCCTCAGACAATCATATACAGGTTTTGCATGTTTATGATGGCACAAGTACTTGACCACTTTTTCAGTATTAAGCAGTTAAGATTGGACATTTAATACAGGGCAGGTCATGCAGAGTAGATATGATTAAAAAAATGGTTTTAGGCTCCCCTGCAGGTTCGTGTTCCTGGGAGCCACACAGACCAGCCTGTATATCCAGTATACATTTCTTTCCCTGGATTTTCAGTTCACTGTTTGTACATGGATAGTGTTTTATATGACTGAGTTTTGTTTGCCATTCACATTGTAGTATGTTTTAATTTTTGTAACATTATAAAATGCTTGTATCTGCATGCTGTCACAGCTGCACAGAAACATTTCTTAATGTGGTCCATATTGTATGTGGTGATAAAAGCCTACATGTTTTAGTTAATTGTTGTAATTAAGAAGATAATTTATTTCATGTTTTGTTCTCCCAACTTGCAAGAGTAAACAGTCCTTAAATTTCAAATGTAGTTTCACAGCTGTTGTGTCAAAAACATTTGATTAGATCAGTATTTACATTATGCAGCAACAATCCCAACAGTTATCAATCAGTTGGTTTCTGTTTGATTCACACTGTCTCTGCTGAGTGAAAACCTTGTATCTCTGAGATGTCAAATTGTTTTCAGTTGGACAAAAAAAATGTCCTCATCATTAAAACAGCGAGTATGTTTTTCATTTCGTTGTCCCAAAGATTTTTCAAACTTCTATCAGCTAGTCACCAAAACTTATTATATTACTCACACAACCCTGCTGCTGTCAACTTTTTCTTTTTTAATTAAAGAAAACTTTGAAACCTGTCATTCATGCCTCTGATGTTTCGCCATTTAAGAATGGGTATGACGTTTCCTGCATATTTGTGTACATGAAGTTGTAAATGTTTCCTGGTGTTGCTGCATCAGTTAGCCAACATTGATTACAGATCTCCCAGTGAGTGGTTTGCTAGAGCTTCAACAGAGATATAAGGCATGTGTTCAAACAAACACTTTTCAGTGTGACCCAAAGAAACCTGATAAGATAGTTGATCACTGTTGTGTAGTATCTGCTATGTGGGCTACTAACTTGAAGTCAATAAGAAATTAGTAAGTCTGTCTTTTGTCTTGAGCTGTTTGAATGCAAGTCTGAAAAAGTCTAGAAAAGACACTTCAGTAGCTCATTCTCAGGGTTATGGAGGCCAAAAGTCATTCATATATACATAAAATAATCTGTGTTATAATTTTATAATTATTTTTTTTTAACTTGGGACCAAATAATTGAGATAGTGTTAAGTGACTCAATCATCAGGTCAGTGATGAAACGGGCCACAAAGGATGTGTGAAGAGGGCCTGATTGATGACATTACCTGGCCTGCATGAGCCACCCGACACTTCATTATGTTGAAACTGACATCAACCATTTACATAAGTCTTGCATGTTGTAGCTCTGAAGAGACTGCAGAACCAACCAGAGCTATTTCACACAGCTCTGGACCAATGAGAGCTTCAGAACAGTGCACAGAACCAATCATAGCCCAAGAGCACAACTCTGAGCCAATCAGAGCTTTAGACTCTGATAGATCTCAGCTTGAGGTAATGAGAGTTCAGCTGTTTAGATGTTTGGAGGGCCACCAGCACCTAAGGAATATTTGGAGGTTCAGCTGTTTGGGGGGTAAACTAGAGAGGAAATAGAAAGCAGTACCAGGAATGAACACAATAAAGAGGGACAAGCGATCAAGGAGATAAAAAAGAAATCAGTCAAAACAAAGAGAAAGAGCAGCAAGAGCAAGGACAGGAATCTAAGACAAAAAGGACCCAGAGGACTTGAGTAAAGGCACAGTGAAAAGGAAATTATTCTGTCAAGCAGCAGAACAATAAAGAAGACTAATAAAGTAAGAACTACAGGAGATATTGTAGTTGTATCAGAGAGGATGAAGAGCGAGAGGAAGGCGGTGTTGCTGGCCATCACAGAAAACATTGAGATGGAGCTGCTGTCTACAGAGGAGCCCTGCGTGGTGATACAGGAGAAGGAGGAAGAAAACAGCTTTTATCAGGTGTGTGTCCTGAATATGAATTTGAATCTATTTAAACTGTGGCGATCCTCGTGCTGCTTTGTAACATCTCATGTTTATTGACAGGCTTGTCCAGTTCATACAAACCTCAAATCGCATGTTCTGCAGGTAAAAGCCTAAAATACAACCATTCAGACTGAAGCCATTTAAAAAATACACACCTGATTGCTGTGTCTAAATGTGTCGCTTCACACACATTATAGGTTTCCATTTACAGTTAGGGCCGTGTGATCCTTTAGGAATCTATATAGTAGGAACTTTGGTAAATGGTTCAATTTAGTGAGATCAGATTCTGCTGATCACTTCACAAATGAATCACTGTAAAGATCATGTGACTGGTCCACATGTGCTATCACAGGGTGACATTATTTAAAACTTACATAGCTGATGTTATTGTAGCAAATTTATCTTTTGATTAAGCCTCATACTGAAAGTAACATTAAAGAATCAAGTCACCCAAATCACGTTTTGTCACTTATACAGTGTTTAGCTGTGCAGACATTTTTGGGTTTGTTTGTCCAGGCTCTGCGAAAATCCCGCAACTACACAGACACAATGGAAGCAAGTACTCTTGCCAATGGCTGTCATTTCTGAAAGAAAAAAAAAAGCATTGCCATTGATGTGCTCATTGCATTGAACACCAAATGCTTCATTTCATACACTTCAATTGTTTTGGGTTGCAGCAGAAGTATGGAAAATATGAGGAAAATGACAAGTATGAGAGATCAAGAGATGATTAAGAGGATAGGAAAACAGGAAAAATATATTTCTGTTACAGCAAGGTGCACTTACTTTTAAACATTGTCTTCTAATCTTTTTTCTTTGTGAATTACTGTATAATCTTACCTCTGAAAATAAAAACACAAGAAGATGGACATCACTTTTTGGTCGAATGCACCACTGCCCGAGGTTGGCCCTGGCCCTTTAAACCATGAAGATTCCTCATTAGAACAACTTATTGTGTTTTAATAGAAAATTACTCCACAAGAACTCAAACAAGAAACAAACATAGTATAAGTAGTTCAAATACATGGAAACTTCATGGTTTTTCAATAATCAAAGTATGTTGCAACCAGTCACTATACCGTACCATCCTTCCAGTGTGCTCCCTCTTGGGGTTATTCGTACGCTCGTGCACTATAAACATTGTCCTCTTTTTTTCTTGAACCCAGAAAAACCTGGAGCATCCTCTGGTCCCTGACTGTGAAGAGGAATCAGAGTCGCAGGTCCAGACCCAACCAAGGCAGCAGGCCAAGCCCAAAACAGAGCCTCCTGCCAAAGAAGAGGTCAAGCACTGCCCCCCTGTCCCAGGATTCATGGAGGAAATTGAGATAGAAATGGAGGTTAGTGAATATTAGTGATTAAATTGATAGAGTTGTAATGCAAAAGAGAATCCCATCTGCACATTGTGTAATACTGTGGACTGAAGTGCAAATGTAAGTTTCTGAATGAAAAACAAACTGCTGAGCAGCTGTTCAGGAGCTCATACCTGTGGGTTTGCATGTGATCTCTGCATTTTTCAACACAACCCAAATCTAAGTAGCTCATTTTCTTTCTCTCCTCGCTCCATGCAGGTGTTTCCTCCCCTCAGAGTGTCTGAGAGTGAGCTGGTGGAGCTAAAATCAGATGATCCTTCCATCATGACTCCTGTACGTCTCTTCAGATTTTATTGAGTCATTTCCTGATCAGAAAATTGCCTTCCAGCAGGGTGACGTGTGCAAACATGAAGCTGAAACCATTTAAAAAAATCTTAAATCACATATAAGATTTCTGCTTGCGTTTGTTAGACTATGGACTGTGTTGCTGTTTGCTCATTTTCTTCTCTTATTTTGTGTGTCATCCATGTGTTTTTTATTTGTTTTTTAATTGATTACTGGTTTAAGATACAGAATGTCAGAAAATAAAGGATAAATGCCCACTGCTAATTCCCAGAGCATTTTCTACTTTCTAATTATTTTATACTGATTTTAAGGAGAAAGGCTGGGACCTACTATAAACATTTCGGATTTTTTATTTGATGCATTATTTACAACAATTTCAGTAATCAGATATTTGAATTGTCTGATGTTGACTGACTAATCTACTGATAGCTTCAGTGGTAATGTTTAGTTTTGTTCCATGCTTAAAGCAGTTGATTCCTGCCACATTTGCAGCTGAATTTTAAGACTTATTGTCCTTTTCCTGGATGGTTTTGCATCAAACAGCAACAAATAGTTTTTCTGTTTGAAGTTATATTCTGTATGAGACAGTGTGTTAAAGAGATTTATCGATGTGTCTAATCTGCCTGTCTTGTCTGTCCGTTGACTTCATTTTGTGTGTTGTATTGGGTGCTTCAGCCGTCCCCAAACAAAGTTAGCCGTCTCAAATGGAAGAGACTGACTCCGCAAAAGACAGGCCTGGTGGTTAAAGATGTGGTCTGTCTACCCAGAGGACACCACCTGGCACAGCTGGAGAGGTGAGAGCTCTTATTGTAGTTTGAGATCATCTGTCCAGTGCTATTTGGCTCAGTGAGGAAAAATTGGTTGTTTTTAAAATGTTTCAACTATATTGGTATGAAATTTGGTCTCTGTTTGATGAACTTTTTCTCCAGTATCACCATTCATGCTCCTCAGAGGATGAACCCCCACCAATCTGGAAACTCTGATAATTTCTCTAGTGCCACCATTAAGCCAAATTCATACAAACACATGCTTGCCCACATATGCAGCTTGTGTGTTCTTTCTAAAGAAATTATTACAAATTTACACAATAATTACGCAGGTGACATTACCTAAATTGCAGATGTCTACATATATTAAATGTATCCACTAAAAACATATCTGTTCTTCCAGATGCATTGTTCCACGAGGTAAAGAACGAGCAGCTCTAGCGGCCATGGGAATGACTGCTCGCATCACCATTGACTATGGTTGGTCGGCCAATCAGATGCAGAGTCGACTGGTGATGCTCTTCCGACGGCAGTTTGTAAAGCAGGCAGGACAACGGTTCTCCTTCACATATCTACAGGTGTGTGTGTGTGTGTGTGTGTGCGCGTGTGTAGTTTCTGTCCTTGTGAGAGCTGTCTGACTTCAAGTTTAGTTAACTACAAAGCAAATTGAATCTGAGATCTGACATCTGGTGGCAAATTCAAGGTTCCCTTCCATATTGTGGTGTATATACAGTACCAGTTAATGTTTAGACACACTCTCTCAACCATGTTTTTTCTTTCTTTTTATCATTTTCTGCATTGTACATTAATACTGAAGAGATCAAAACTATGAAATAATGCATGTGGGATTATGTAGTGAACAAAAAAAGCTGTTTTTTTAAAACTTGTTGACAGAAAGCTGAAAGTGTGCAGAGCTGGTGGCTACTGTGAGTAATCTAAAATATAATACATTTATAATATACAGTATGTATTCCACACTGTATGTAATTTTATTGTTTTGATGTCTTCAATATTGACACACAATGTAGAAAATAATAATAAATAAAGAAAAACAACTGAATGAGAAGGTGTCTCCAAACTTTTGCCTGCATGTCTGATGGTGTGTGTGGTTTCCAGTGTGTGCAGGGCTCCAGCGTGCTCTTTGTCCCTGACACCCCTGCAGAGGGCTGGACTGGAGAGCAGGTCCTCAGGATCTCTGGACATGGTGCTTTGTACATCCTCAGCCACCAGGACTACCCTCAGGTGAACCACAGCGGCTCTGTGTTTTCTGTTTTAAGCTTGATTTCATTGTTGCCGTGCTGATGGTGGAGGCTTTTGTATATGTGTGTTCAGTCACTTGCTGCTCCCGTTGAACTCTTCCTCTATAATTTCATCCCATTCAATGAGTCAAAATAATAATAGATGTGAGAGTATTTGGTTTCCATTAATATGTCAATTCAAACTCTTTATTTTAGCTTTTACACATTTGTTTTACAGTGCATGAAGTTAAAGAGTCTTCTCTCAACAGGCACAATCTGAGAGGTCAGCAGGCGAGACACCTGTGGTGAACAGGTACTGACCACTCCTATAACGAATCATTCAAAAATGAAAAACCATATGACTGAATGAGCCGACTGTATCTGTCTTGTCTCTTGAAAGGAAGGAGTTGTGTCTGGGGGCCAGCACAGCGAGCTGCCTGGACAAAGACAGTCAGCTGGAAAGACAGACCCGGCCTCATGTTGACAGCGCCACAGAGGGGGTGAGTTTAATTCACTCACAGTCGACAAGAAAAAGAACAAATGCAACTTTTTGACCAAATCTTAATCCTTAAGGTATTTGATTGATCTGAAAAAGTCAGTGTTCGTTAAGCGGACGCCATTTCCTCTGTGTCTCTGTGATGTGTAGTTCACCCCCGACCTGGAGACCATCCTGAGGCAGTTCAGACAGGAGAACATGGATCGAGATGTGGAGGCCTGCATCCATGTGAGGAGGGGAGACCTGCTCCACAGCGCCCTGAAGGAAGTGAGGAGGCCGGGCTTCAGCTTCAGGGCGACACCCATCATCTCCTTCAGTGGGGAGGAGACCGACGGCCACGGGGGACCTCTCAGAGAGTTCTTCAGGTTAGGTTTATTCGCCTCATATTCTTCCTGAAGTGCATGTGCTGTGATTGTGTTGGTGAGTTCAATCATGTGTCCAAACCTGACTGTGAAACGTAAACAGAGATGTCAACACTCTCTGGTTCTATAATCCTGCTGTATCTTTTAAATATGATTATATCCCTGACAAAAGATATTTCAATATCTTCTGACACAGATTGACTTTGCTGGAGCTACAGGAAAGTTCTGTGTTTGAGGGATTTCCAGGGCGTCTATTCTTGACCTATGACCTCACAGCTCTTGAAGACAGGAAGTATTACGAAGCAGGTGTTCTGATTGGCTGGTCTCTGGCTCAAGGCGGGCCTGGACCTCGTTGCCTACACCCGACACTCTACCAGGTTGTGTGCATGCATGTCTTATGTAGCAGAAAGCATGGTTATACAATATAACATATAATACAAACATAATGTGACATTAAGCCACTGCTTGTTGATGCTTGTTCCATTGTGTGTGCTACAAAAAGAAAAGCCTGGAGTAAAACATATCGCACATTATGCCAAGCAGCTGTGGTGACTCATTGTATTTTATTCTGGTGTCACAGTTGATGTGTGGCCAGAATCCATCTTTGGAGGACTTCAGCTGGACTGATATTGTTGATGCTGAAGCACAGATCCGACTGCAACAGGTAGCGCGCGTGCACACACACACACACACACACACACACACACACACACACACAAAGGAACCTGAATCCCAACTTCCACACAATACAATTCAGTCACCACATGCATTAAATAGAATTGCTAAACAACATGGTTTCTACAAAGTTTGGGAAAGTATGAAACGAGTGAAAAATCTTTCTATACCGTGTGTGCCTTGGCCTGTGCCTTTAACTGGTGATTTAATTCTGCTTTAATGTGTATGAGTCACTGTTTTCCACATTTTTTGTTTCTATTGGACGCTGTTCTGCCACAGTTGAGAGAAACAGAACACAAATAGATCTACCAAACCGGTTTGCTTCCAGCAGGGGGCCTTTGTTGGGTCTCATTTCATCTTTCTCTCTCCCTCGTTTTCTGTCACCTCTCATCTGTCCACCATCGAATGGACAAAAACTGTAACACGTGCCGTAGCGAGTACACGCACACACACAAATAACCCTCCTCTGCTGCTCTTATAGCTGCATAGCTGTACTGATGTGAAGCGGCTGTCTCTCAGTCTGTGTGACTGGGTGTCGAGCTGTGGGATCCGTGGAATCTATTCAGCCCAGTCTGAGGAAATACCAGCAATCTATGTTCGCCTGGTCAAACATTACATCTACCACAGGTAGAACACACACACACAGACACATGCATTCACACACTAATGCTTTTATATCTCATACCCTGTTTTCTTGAATGTTTTTAACTTTGTTTGTCTCAGCGCTTGTTGCCCTCTTCTGTCTCTTCTTTCATATGTTTATGTATAAAGTACTGCAGTCCTCTGTTGTATCTTCATGGCTGCTGCAAGTTCAGCTGCCCTGAAAATGAAAGGAACAATCAGTGCTGTCTCATTCTTCAGTCTGTTTTAGACACAAACACTCAAATCACCCAATAGCATCTGAGCTCGTTCGCCAATGACACAATCACTCAGTGCCTCTGCTGTCCTTCAGGGTGGCCAGCATGATCGCCCAGTTCAACGAGGGGCTGAACAGCTGTGGTGGATTGTGGGATACAGTGCGGTCCCATTGGGAGGTGTTTGTGCCAGTGATGACGAGTGCAAAGCAGCAGCCTCTGAGCCTGGAAGAGTTCAAACAGCTTTTCACCATCTGCTACAGCCGTCCAGACAGCCGGCTGAGGGCAGCTGAGGAGGTCACAGCTAGACACTGGGAAGCCGCCCTTACCTTGGTCAGCGGTAAGAACGGAGGGATGGATGGAGGATGGCAGTAAAGAATTAAAGACCCTTTATGGTTCTTGCATCAGGCCCTGATAGAAGAAAAAAGGTTTAAAGTGACCTTAAGGTTTCAGGATTTACTATGAGAATATTTTCACGAAAATTTGTCCTTGTCAGGTGGTGGGGCAGATTTTTCCCTCGAAGACCTCCTCACCTTCGCGACAGGAGCTGATCATCTGCCTCCTCTTGGGTTGCCCAGTTTGATCTCCCTGCGTTTCTATTCCCAGGTTGGTATCTGCCAGATCAGCACAGGTCCAAATGATATGAAAATGAAGATGGTGACCACTTCATGTTACACAGAATTCTCAGTTCAAACCAGTGCCAATGGGGGGCTGTGTGGCTTATACAGCACTATTTACTTGTGGGAGAGACAATCTGGTAACTTGCAGGGCAGATTATGAGTCAGTTCAGCCAGATGCAGTTAAAAACACAACTTAGTGCATTTACTCAAATAAGGTACTTGTACCTGCATTAAATGATGTTTTGCCCACTTGGGGGCAGCAACAAAAACAACACAGCACTGCCATATTATCACCTTATAAAGCTGATACAGCTTTGCCAATCCAGACATCGAGCAACCTTAGCATGTATTTGAAGTCATGTTTGTGTCACATGTCACACATCTCAGGTTAACAGTCTGGATAACAGAACACATGCAAATAATTATGCCAGTTTAACACTGACCATGTATGTTTTAGTTTCCAAGATATCATTTGAAGGATGAGATGGGTCACAGATTGGGCTCAAAACAGTAAATAGTGTAAGATAAGACTTCAGTTTGAATTTTAATTACATTGCACAGTACAGTGCACTCCACCCCAACGCCAACCCACTTATTGCAGTGCCAGTAGACGGCACTGTTGCAATAGTTTTGCCATAATTTAGCCAAGTTTATTCTACTTTCTTACATTCAACCCATGAGGTAAAATGTAGCAAGAGGGACATCTTGCTACATTTTGGTATCTTATCACATAAGCTGGTAAATATCATAGCAAGAAACTGAATGATTGCATGCAGTACTGTCCTCACTTGTCCAGTTTAGCTACTTAGCTATAACAGAACACTGTTTCAAACTGGAATGTGTCTTTTAATGAACACACTTCATTCACTTTTCATTTTGTGACATTTATTCATTACCAAATATTTAATGATGAAATTTACTTAAATAAAAAAAAAACCTATTACTTAAAATCTTTGATTTTTTTCACTTTTTTCAGTTTAGGTAATGCAATTTCAAAAACATATGTCTTTTCCAGGTTCCAAAAATCAAAAAACTGCATTCAGTTTGCTAAGTCAGAAAAGTTAGATGCTCAAATTTAGTTGGTTGAATTCAGACACCGAAACTCAAGATTAAAAATATCAAGGGCATGCATTAAAATGTGACTGCAATCAGACCTCTGTCCTGTCAGGATAGGCATTGTTAGTCAGTGTTCCAAGAGAAGAGATCTTCAGTGAATCACTGGAAACCCTGAAATTAAGAATAAAAGGAAAAAAAAAAGTTTTTGACATTATTAAAGTTTACATTTTTTAACAGGTTAATTCATACTTCATAGCTTTTGGTAGATGGTTTTCAGAGTTTTCAAAATTCTTAGTGCTAAAAATTCAATAGTATTTAACATTAAGTACTCTTTGGTAGGTGAAATTCACTATTAGGTATTCACTTTCTTACTAAATTAAAATTTGTTTCTTCTGTCTTGAGATAAATTTTGATAACACATTAACCTTGCCTTGAATTCATTTTCCAGGATGCAGGCATGTCAGGTGTGCGTCTGCCCTACACCTCCACTTGCTCTCTGGAGCTCTTCCTGCCAAGGGGAGCAGCAGGGGCTGCAGACCTGCTGATGCTGCTGAGCAGAGCCGTGCACGAAGCCCTGGGCTTTACATGTTTGCAGACAGAGGAAGATGGAGAGGACAGCTGTATGGAAGTGATGACAAGTTCATGAAGTGGACACCCTCGTGGATACTTCATGTCCTGCTGAACCTGATGCTTAGGAGCTCAAAGGTTTCTGCAGGATATGAACACTGTGACTGAGAAGAAAGTCTCATGGATGAATTATTTGAGTAAAGACAGTCATTTATGTTTTGTTTTAATATTTTACTTGTTATTCCAGCATACCTGGGATACAGATTCTAAAGTCATGCACCTCTAACACACGTTGGCTGACATTTTAAGACTCTTTCTGATTTCTTACAGAATACCTCATTTGAATAGTTAATTACTCATCTTGCATTATGTCGCTACTGATGTTATATGTGATATGTTGAGGATATTTTTAGACGATTAATGGCAACATTTTCACTTGATATTATCCTTGGTTTTAAGGCAGATCTTTACCATTGCTGTACATAGAATTCTTGTTGCTTCCAAATCAAATGTTCAATAAAGAAGGGCACTTCAAATAGACATGTGTCTTTATTCATCTTTCAAAGGGGAGACATGAAATAACATAACTGCTCATCTTGTGTATAAATCTAATGCTAAAGCAAAGCAGAACCACAAAGATGGTCATACAGCCTAAAGTGAAAGGGATTGTGGGTAACAAGAATGTTACACTAAATACTTGTTTAAAAGTCTAATTTACATCTGAACAATAAATAAGAATTTTAGTGCAAAAATATTAATTTGAAAAGTGTTGAAATCAGTGATGTTTAGAAGGAATACATTCTGTCTGCAAAAATAAACATAAGAACAATAAAAAATGACTGACACATCCTTGCCTCAGTTCAGGATCACAAGTAGCTTATCCTGTTTAGCTGTGTCACATTTTTACATATTGTACAGTTCGATATATTTCACCAAGTAAAAATACCAGGAGAGGCAAGTTTACCAAATCGACAAGCGACTGAAACAGAGGACAAAGAGCTAAAACCAAACTAATCTAAATGCAAACATGGGTGTTTAATCATTAATGTAGGCTGTGTCACAAGTCCATGTAGGCCTACTTCTCTGTCCTGAAATATTTCTTTCATAACAGATCACTTCCCACACAACAAACATGCAAAGCTTTTATTGTCCGGTTTTCCAATGAAGTGGAAAGACACATTCAACAAGCTTCATAACTCACCTCTTGTTGACACAGGACAAAACTCCTTCACATTTAGTTGAAAGGACTCTTTCAAAGGACTCTTTCAACAAGGAATTTTGTCAGTAATATTGAAATTCCCTGACACGGGGCACACTAGTCATTGGCATATAGTCACATTTGGTGTGAGATACTTACCAAGGTAATAGTTGCCAGTGGTTTGTGTGAAATGTTTCCTCATTTATATATAATCAAAGGGAGGAGTGAGCAAGAAACATGGTTTACTAGTTTCCAGGTAACCAGGCATGTCAGCAGGGCAGCTGCTCCTCTAGTTACAAAGCAAGGGACTCTTGAGAGAGGGTCACCTCTTATAAAAACCCCTTTGATGGGTCAAATTGCGTGGTCTGAACTTCCTATTGTGCTTTCAAATCATTTGACACCTGAGCCAAATACACATCTCCACTAACATTCCTGAGAAATACAACCAACAGTGTTGTAATTAATGCATTGTTTGTTGATTACGGAGAGTGAAAATGGGTCTAAATGTTGACACGTAAGGAGGTCTCATTGATTTGATTTGACAAAATGAAGAGGGAACTGAGCTGGAAAGCTAAACCTCTTAGTTTAATCACCTGAAGTGCAATTAAAGTACTTCTGATGGTTTGCAGATGTTGGCTGTAGCTCATTGCAGCACTTTGGATACAATATTTGATGAGTTGTGCTCAAACTGTTGAAAAATCAAAAGAAACATCTATTTCCACATATGATGAAGCGGTTGAGGTCAACTGCCACTTTGCATTGTGTTGAAACAAAACCACCTCCACAGCTTTGAATTGTTGCCTTATACATTCATTTGTGACTATTTCTGTCCACATGAAGCTTCTATGGGGCAACTGTAACCCTTTGAATGTTTGCCACTGTCACTGTGTGGGATGTTCCATTCAGGAGCTGCTCTGTAAAAAACTAAATGGAGAGAAAACACAGAGAATAAGCATGAGGCGATCTAGCTCATCCCCTTCATTCCATCCTTTTTATTGTGTGCATGCATTAGCATTGATATTGTTAGGTGTTATTTTACACATTCTGTTTGACATACCTTTTTAAGAAGTTCAATGATGGTTCCATTGCTGACCACTCCATAAGAAGTTATCTTCATCCGTACATGCACTAGTGATATCAAGCCTGTGGGGACTGAAAAAAACATTACACTGAAATTAATAGACTTATAAGATGAATAAGAAATGTGGGACTTGTGTATGTCCCAAATGCTAAAACAATTCCTAGTTAATAATACATATCTTTCAACATACAATAACTGCCATTACATTACTCATATTAATGCAATACCAGGATGAAATCACTGATGAATACCTCATTAATTACCAAAAGCTACACAAGTAACATAACACTGCAAATGACTTCAAAAAGCGAAGGCAATCATGTTTCAAACATACAAGCTATGTGATTTTAAACAGCACTATCATAACAACGATAGAAAACCTTGCACATTTCTGACAAGACCTAAAAGAATCTTTGTAATAAATAATCGTGCACATTCAGTGAAAGAAGATGTAAACACAATGTACATTTCTTGCTAGGAGGTTAATTAAAATGCATTTTAGTGCAGAAAATACCTTAAAATATTGCATTTTCCACTGAGAATAAAAAGAATATCTGCCATTTTTTGGATCATAGAAAGAAACATGATAGTCCCATAAAGTGAACGCAGGCATGTAGAAAAAAAATAGTGGGGAAAAAAAAGCATATGGCAGGTTTAGAGCCATTATTGTGAGACTAATACTTTTTGTGATGTGGACCAACAGAGCTTTTTCACATTTTGATCTAAGAATGGGTGGATCATAGTCTGGAGTACCTTTTTAACAGCAAACCTGTCCTACCTGGATATACATCTATCTACCTATAACAAGAATTTTGTGCTTTAGTCTTTGGCTAAAACACTTTGGCACTGATTGAATTGAATTTGAGCCCCCTACAATTGCCCATCTTTTCCATTTGGATGCTCTAAACTAATTTCTAAGTGACCCATCAAAGGCGTAGAGCTACTGTTGTTGTCAGCTATAAATAGTTGAATCTTTAAAAAAAAACTTGAATGAAAGTGGTAGAAATTAAAGAGAGAAAATCAGGGAGTCCAGTACCTTGGGTTGCTGTTTCTCCTGTAATTGAAGTGATCGGTCTGGTAGTTAGGGCTGTGGTTGAGTGTGTAGTTGCCACAACTACAGGAGCCTCAGCTGTAGTGGTTGTAGCTGGAATTGTAGTGGTTGCATTTGTGGTTGGAGCAGGAATTGTGGTGGCTACAAGTGTGATGGTTGGAGCAGGAGCTGTGGTGGCTGCAGTTGTGGTGGTTGGGGCTGATGAAATGATTGGAGTAGCAGATTTGGGTGTGATCGTTAGTGGTGTAGTTTTTGTAGTGAGCGATGTGGTTGTTATAACAAGAAGGGCCTCAGTTGAAGTAGTTATATCTGCAGTTGGTTTTGCTGCAGTTACAGTGTTTGGAAACCGAGTTGTGGTGGCTGTAGGTGTGGTTGGAGCTGCAGCTGTGGTTGGAGCCGGAACTGTGGTGGTCGGAGGTACAGTCATGATTGGATCTGAAGTTGTGGAAGCTGTAGGTATGGCTGGAGCTGCAGTTGTGGCGGCTGCAGGTGTGGTTGGGCCTGGAGTTGTGATAGCTGCATCTGTGGCTAGAGCCAGAGTTGGAGTTGTTGTAGGTGCACTTGGAGCCGGACTTGTGGCTGCAGTTGAAGTTGGAGCAGAAGATGTGCTAGCTGCAGCTGTGGCTGGAGCCAGGGATGAGGTGGCTGCAGGTGCAGTTGGAGCCAGAGTTGTTGATGCAGTTGCTGTTGGACCTGGAATTGTGGTGGCTGCAGGTGCGGGTGAAGTCGGAGCTGTGGTGGCTGCAGGTGTGGCTCGAACCTGAGTTGGTGTGGCTGCAGGTGCGGTTGGAGTCAGAGTTGTTGCTGCAGGTGAGGTTGGAGCCAGAGCTGTAATGGCCGAAGTTGTGGCTGGAGCCGAAGATGTAGTGGCTGCAGATGCTGTTGGAGCCAGAGTTTGGGTGGCTGCAGGTGCGGATGGAGCCGGAGTTGTTGCTGCAGATGAAGTTGGAGCTGGAGCTGTGATGGCTGCAGGTGTGGCTGGAGCTGAAGATGTAGTGGCCACAGGTGAGGTTGGAGCCAGAGTCGTTGCTGCAGGTGCGGTTGGAGCCGGAGTTGGGGTGGCTGTAGGTGCGGTTGGAGCCGGAGTTGGGGTGGCTGTAGGTGCACTTGGGGCCGAAGTTGTGGTGGCTGCTGTTTCAGTAGGAGCCAGAGTTGCTGCAGGTGAAGTTGGAGCTGAAGATGTGGTGGCTGCAGCTGTGGCTGGAGCCGGGGTTGTAGTGGCTGCAGTTTTGGTCGGAGTCAGGGCTGTGGTGAATGCAAGTCCAGTCGGAGCCAGAGTTGTGGTGGCTGCAGTTTCAGTAGGAGCCAGAGTTGTGGTGTCTGCAGGTGTGGTGGGAGCCGGATTTGTGGTGTCTGCAGGTGCGGCCGGAGCCGGAGTTGCTGCAGGTGAAGTTGGAGCTGAAGATGTGGTGGCTGCAGCCGGGGTTGTAGTGGCTGCAGTTTTGGTCGGAGTCAGAGTTGTGGTGGCTGCAGTTTCGTTTGGAGCCAGAGTTGTGGTGGTTGCAGGTGCGGTCAGAGCCGGAGTTGTGGTGGTTGCAGGTGCGGTCGGAGCCGGAGTTGTGGTGGTTGCAGGTGCGGTTGGAGCCAGAGTTGTTGTGTCTGCAGGTGCAGTCAGAGCCGGAGTTGTGGTGGTTGAAGGTGCGGTCGGAGCTGGAGTTGTGGTGGTTGCAGGTGCGGTCGGAGCCGGAGTTGTGGTGTCTGCAGGTGCGGTCAGAGCCGGAGTTGTGGTGGTTGCAGGTGCGGTCGGAGCTGGAGTTGTGGTGGTTGCAGGTGCGGTCGGAGCAGGAGTTGTGGTGTCTGCAGGTGCGGTCGGAGCTGGAGTTGTGGTGGCTGCAGGTGTGGTCGGAGCCCGAGTTGTGGTGGTTGCAGTTTCGGTTGGAGCTGGAGTTGTGGTGTATTGTTGATATCAAAGAATTTCAGAAATCAGTTATATGATATTTCATCCAGGAGTGGCAAATAATAGGGTCTATTGTCTGTTGGATATCAATTTGTAAAATCATCAGCAAAGAGCTCAACGGCTATTTTTATGGGTTGGCACAAAATGTCATGCGACCATCCATGCTCTCAAAAAAAGAGCCTTAGCTGACCCTACCACCTTTACATGAGCTCTGACCATCTGGAAACGACCCTCTTATCACTATTGTCATCGACATAATATAATACAGACTGTAAAACTAATGTCTAGCTTAGATTTAGTTAAAACGTTGATGCTTTATTGTTCTATATGTGATTTCTTGTTTTATATGTGCTTCAATTTGTATTGAATGTTTTTTGGGTTTCAGTGTTAATCACAATCAGATGTAATGTTTTTGCAATATTAGTTTCAATGTCTAACATCCAATACAGTAATCCCTCGCTATATCGCGCTTCACTTATCGCGGCTTCGCTGCTTCGCGGATTTTTTTTACAGTGTTTTTTTTTTTACAGCGCTTTTTTTTACAGCGCTTTTTTTTTTTTACAGTGCATTGTACTCTGAATCCTATTTGGCTCAGTGGCTTCACTGTTTAGAAGTGAAAAGTTGATATTTTTATGACGAATGGGACCCTTTGATGAGTCGTTCATTGCAGTTCTCAAATATAATTGAAGGTGGGATGTCCGTTTATAAAAATCTTCTTGCTCAGAAAAAGAAAGAGTGCCGACAACTACCCATAACTATGTTCTTCTCTCGGGCAAAGACTCCTGCGCAGCCTTCAGTAGAAAAAGACGCTACAGCGCAGCGGAGTCAGGACGAAGAGGCACAGCTGGATGGACTGAAATACGCGAGTGACAATATTTCCTGTTTTGTATCATAGTTTTTGTTTAAAAAAAACGTTAATATTTGCATTTATTAAACGCATTTTAGGCGTGAAAACAAGTTTTGGCGTTTTGTTTCATTCTATAGTACAATATTGCATTGTAAAATAATAGTAAAAATGAAGATATATCTACTTCGCGGATTTCACTTATCGCGGGTTATTTTTGGAACGTAACCCCCGCGATAAACGAGGGATTACTGTAAATCAAAATGGGTACAAGAACAAATAGCAACCATTTCAATGCTTTCATTTTGTTTTTCACTTTTCGAACCCAGTGAATGTATTCGAATTACATAATTACTTATTTTATTAACATCAATTTTGATCATTTCCTACATGTGTGCATGTATGTACTGCAGGCTTGTTTTGTTTGCTCGATCTTGCTTGCAGTAATTCAAACTGTTGACAGTACTTGTTTATTTCATTAGACTACAATTCATTGTTTTTTTTAAAGCAGAGCTCAATATTGTAGAATGTCAAATGTAAAACAGACTGAAATACTTCAGTTTTTGAATCCTGAACATAACTACTATCTCTTGTCTAATCTGATATAATAAGGTATAGTAGAAAGTAAAATAGAAACAATCAAAGCCACAAAAATCTCACTTGTAAAGAAGCTTGTAATTAATAGTTACCTTCTCCAGAGGATGCATGTACATATCCAAGCAAAAATATCCAACAGAGGACTTGTCTTTCCATGATGACTGATGCTACGTCTCACCACTCTGGGTACAGACAGGTATGCAGTCTGTGACCGCATGTTGCGTTTAGCCTGTGATTAACCCCTCCCTCAGCTATAGAGGGAGTAGCAAGACATAACAGTGGCTACTTTCATGGAACCTGAAAAACCAGGTAGACTAAGTCACACACGCACATATGTTTACAAAATATAGGACGCTACAACCCAAGTCATGAAACACATCACACACTTGGAAAAAATAGCTGACAGTCAGCTCAAACAGGACTTTAAGGATAATTGGAAAGTATTTTGATTTTTAATGCGTCATGATTTGTAAGGTCGGATAGTCTGAACACAGCTGGGTCTGTGTTTGAATGTTTGTCACTATAGAAATTCACATTCACAATTCACATTCTAAGCTACAGCCAAGGTGGGAAATGTTTCGTCAGAGTCAATTATTTGAGTCTGTCGGACAGAATTTCAACACAGATGACAGATTACTAACACAGAATGTGGTGCAAGTAACACATGCCGTTTTTAGAACTAGTTTAGCTGGTGTTGAATACCTGTAAATTAAATGGAGGGGAGAATAAATCCTCATCAACACTGGGTTTTCTACAGATAAAATGCCATTGCACTTAACAGACCATTACTTGAAACCCTCATCAAGGCTGTCAAACAGGTTTCTTATTTACGTAATGCAATTCCTCTCTTCATCCGCTCTTTCTGGTCAAACTCTTCTTCCACACTACATTATTACTTTTTTTTTTTTTTACTGATATCACTATTTGCATCCATTGAGCTCAACTCTAATAAAAACATACAGCATGTGCCTCCTTCAAAATAATCGATATACAGTATGTGTACTGCACGAACCATAATTATGTATTTAGAAAGCAAAAGCGGAAATACCTTGTATACCATATATTTAAAGCTCAAGTGTGCATTTTCGTACATAATATGTTATTTTGTAACCTGTGATGAGGCCCTTGTTTGCGCTAAATATAGCTGACGTTGTTTGTTGTTGATGTTTCTGCCGTGCTTGCTGTTCCTGTGTTTTTTTATTGTCACAATTAGAAATTGTGACAGTTGCCTTGTCAAGGATTTTTTTGCAATTGAGACCAAGCAGTGTCAAATAGCAGCATCAAGCACATAAACAGGACAACATCAAATCACAATAAAAGCAATAAGCAATTACAGCAATACATTGCGTAATACAGTGCAATAAACAAGGCAGCATGAAATTAGGCATTAGTTAGTTGAAAGGGTCTCAAGTTTGAGCTTGTCCTGCACATGATTCCAGCATCAAGGAGTGTGATAAAGAAGACTTGCTCTGCCAGCCTCTGATATATATATATATATATATATATGATTTTATATATAATATTCCTATATTAATAACCCTCAAACTGATTGAAAAGTGTACTGTAATCAAGATCAAATTGGTTCTTGTCTTTGTTCCACTATAAAAGTGATTGCCTCTCTTTTAAAAAAATGTCTACATTTTGAAGTGACTCCCAATTTATATAACTGACATATTAAATAACAAAACTATTTACAGGTATGATGGCTGATAACATCATACAATGACAATGGCAGTGCACCACTGCAGCCTGAAGCTATACCCAAAGACCTTCAAGTCAGTGTGGTACCACCCACTACCACCCACCCACCCTCACCCATGGCTTTAATATTCAGTTGGAAGAAGATAACATATGTAGGGGGATGATGAGACACTGAAGTCAGATAATAAAGGACATTTCCTGGCAGACTTAGAGAGAGAGAGGAAATTGTAATCAGTCATGCACAGTGATAAAAAAAATATTTTAACACAAATGAGTATTATTATGTTTATTGATATATGTGCATCATTAGTCTTTTTGAGAACCAAGCTTATTGGGGTGGTGGTGGTACATAACTGTCGTGCTTAATATATTTGGTACTAATTGGAAATGATCTAGAACCACCATGTTCATGAAGTGACACCCTTGAGGATACTTTCTTCTGTACCGTCCCGCTGAAGCTGACGTTGAGGAGCTCAAAGGTTTCTGCAGGATGTGAACAATGTGAGTGAGAAGTAAACCACGCCACAGGCGCTGGTCTGGAAGCAGTTTGTTGCATTAGTCACGATAAGTCATGTGACCTGATGAGGGAGTCGAGACCAGTTTTTGCCTTACTAAAGGTTTTATTCATTCAGAGTCAGGTGTATAATATCACCTGTGCACAAACTGTAACGCCATGGGAACAGTGATGCCTTTTAGAAGAGTGGAAGAGAATGGTACTTGACTATAAGGAGGGTTAGGAGCTTTGTTGTAGATCAGATATGAAGAATTGTGTTGACATAATGTACTCAGTTGTTGACACAGATACAGGAAAGTGAACTATGAAACTCTCATGGATGAATTCTTTGAGTTAAGATAGTCATCTTTGTTTGGTTTTAATCTTTTACTTGTTATTCCAGGATACTGGTGATACAGATTCTAAAGTCATGCACCTCCAACACGACATCAAACGACATCAAACTGCCTCTTTCTGATATCTCACAGAATACCTCATTTGAACACTTCATTTTTACATCTTTCGTTGCGTCTCGACTGATGTTAAATTTGATATATTGAAAAAATTATTTACACAGTTAGCAACATTTTCACTTGATATTATCCTTTTATGCTAAAGTTTCTTTTCAAAGGATTGATGAAAGAACACAAAGAAGAGCACTTAAAATCGATATATCTTTATTCATCTTTCAAAATGTTATAATACAACATAAAATAACATAACTGCTCATCTTGTGTTATAAATGTAGTGTTAAATTCAAGGAAAATCAAAAAGTCTGACTTTTTGATGGGTTCCTTCTCTCCTTGCTTGGTTTCCCCCTCCGTGGGAGGGAGTAGGATGCAAGGAAAAGACGCAAGTGAGGGAAACGGAGATCCATTTTAAGAAAATTGGGACGCACCCTCTGTCACCTAACGCTACGGCCACTAGAGGTCGCAACCTAACAATAAACGTCCGCTACTTGCAATGAAGATGAACAAAGCAGTTTTTCAGGCAGGCATTCACCAAGGGAACTGTTGCCAGTGGTTTGTGTGAAATGTTTCCTCATTTATATATAATCAAAGGGAGGAGTGAGCAAGAAACATAGTTCACTAGTTTCCAGGTAACCAGGCGTGTCAGCAGGGCAGCTGCTCCTCTAGTTACAAAGCAAGGGACTTACTGTCACCTCTTATAAAAACCCCTTTGATGGGTCAGATTGCGTGGTCTGAACTTCCCATTGTGCTTTCAAATCATTTGACACCTGAGCCAAATGCACATCTCCACTAACATTCCTGAGAAATACAGTCAACAGTGAAGAAATGAATATATTGTTTGATGATTACAGAAAGTGAAAATGGGTCTAAATGTTGACACGTAAGGAGGTCTCAAAGATTTAATTTGATAAAATGAAGATGGCATAAGAGGGAACTGAGCTGGAAAGCTAAACCTCTTGCAATTAACGTACTCCTGATAGTTTGCAGATGTTGGCTGTAGCTCATTGCAGCACTGTGGATACAATATTTGATGAGTTGTGCTCAAACTGTTGAAAAATCAAAAGAAACATCTATTTCCACATATGATGAAGCGGTCGAGGTCAACTGCCACTTTGCATTGTGTTGAAACAAAACCACCTCCACAGCTTTGAATTGTTGTCTTTATACATTCATTTGTGACTATTTCTGTCCACATGAAGCTTCTATGGGGCAACTGTAACCCTTTGAATGTTTGCCACTGTCACTGTGTGGGATGTTCCATTCAGGAGCTGCTCTGTAAAAAACTAAATGGAGAGAAAACACAGAGAATAAGCATGAGAAGATGTAGCTCATCCCCTTCATTCCATCCTTTTTATTGTGTGCATGCATTAGCATTGATATTGTTAGGTGTTATTTTACACATTCTGTTTACCTGTTTAACAAGTTCAGTGATGGTTGCATTGCTGACTTCTCCAAAAGAAGTTATCTTCATTTGTAGATGTGCCAGTGATATCAAGTCTGTAGGGATTTAAAAAAAAAACATTACTTGGAAATTAATGAAAGAGTAATAAGAAATTTGGCACTCGTGTATTTCAGTGCCAAAAGAATTCCTGGTAAATGCTTCATGTCCTTGAACATACATACTTATTGCAGTTACATTACTCATCTTAAAGGTAACATCAGGACCATATCATGAAAGAATAAGAAATCACATTTGAAGATCACTTGGAAGCTACATTCTGTGAATTACTCATCATTTTTGGTTAATTTTATTTCCACATAAATTGGGGTCAGTTTGTTGTAAATAACATTTAGGATGAATTTGAAATGAATTTTATTTTCAGTCAAGTACAACTAATGATTCATTTTGCTATGACCACGAGCAACAAAGAAAGAAATAAAGAAGCTTTTGTTTACATCTCCACCCTGGATGTATATCTATCCATGTGTAACCAAAATTGTGTGGGTTAGTCCTTGGCTATTTGATACACTTGGGGAAAACTTTGCAACATTATAAAGTGTTGAGTCAAACTATACAGATGGCCTATCAAAATTGGATCAAAATGTACACCAGGAAGTTTCTTCGTCAATGTGAGCTTTACCCTTCACTTACTGCTTTCAACCACCAAAGAAAAGTCCTCCTTTATAGCCAGGAGAGTGGAATAAAAAAGACAAATACAACAGGAAGTCACATACTGTGGGTTGATGGTTCTCCTGTAGATGTGATGACAAGGGGAGTGGTAGTTTTAGGGACTGTCAATGTGTTGAGTGGAACCATGACTGTGGTGGCTGCAGGTGTGAAGGTTGGAGCTGGAAATGTGGTGGATGGAGTTGTGGTATTTACAGTCCAAGTTGTGGCTGGAGCTGTGGTGGCTGCAGTTGTAGTTGGTGCTAGAGTTGTGGTTGCTGAAGTTGTGCCAGTAGTTCCAGTTGGGGTGGTTGGAGCTGGAGTTGTGTTGGCATCAGTAATAGTAGTTACAGCTGAAGATGTTTGGGCTGCGGTTGTGGTGGTTGGAGCTGGAGTTGTGGTGGCTGCAGGTGTGGTTGGTACTGGAGTTGTGGTTGCTGAAGTTGTGCCAGTAGTTCCAGCTGTAGCTGTGGTGGCTGCAGTTGCGGTTGGTGCTGGAGTTATAGTGGCTACAGTTGCATTTGAAGCTGGAGCTGTGGTCATGGCAGATGTGTTAGTAGTTCCAGATGGAGTTGTGGCTGCTGTTGTGGTTGCTGCATTTGTAGCTGTGGTGGTTGCAGTTGGGGTTTTTGGAGCTGGAGTTGTGTTGGCAGCAGTGATAGTAGTTGCAGCTGAAGATGTATGGGCTGCAGTGGTGGTGGTTGGAGCTAGAGTTGTGGTGGCTGCAGTTGTGGTTGGTGCTGGAGTTGTGGTTGCTGAAGTTGTGCCAGTAGTTCCAGCTGGAGCTGTGGTGGCTGCAGTTGTGGTTGGTGCTGAAGTTATAGTGGCTACAGTTGCATTTGAAACTGGAGCTGTCGTCAGAACTGGGCTTGTGTTGGCATCAGTAAAAGTAGTTCGAGCTGAAAATGTATGGGCTGCAGTTTTGGTGGTTGGAGCTGGACTTGTGGTGGCTCCAGGTGTGGTTGGTGCTGGAGTTGTTGTTGCGGAAGTTGTGCCAGTAGTTCCAGTTGGAGCTGTGGTGGCTGCAGTGGTGGTAGTGACAACTGAAATTGTTGTGGCTGCAGTTGTGGTGGTTGGAGCTGGAGCTGTGGTGGCTGCAGTTGAGGTTGGTGCTGAAGGTATAGTGGCTACAGTTGCATTTGAAGCTGGAGCTGTCGTCATGGCAGATGTGTTAGTAGTTCCAGATGGAGTTGTGGCTGCTGTTGTGGTTGCTGCATTTGTAGCTGTGGTGGTTGCAGTTGGGGTTTTTGGAGCTGGAGTTGTGTTGGCAGCAGTGATAGTAGTTGCAGCTGAAGATGTATGGGCTGCAGTGGTGGTGGTTGGAGCTAGAGTTGTGGTGGCTGCAGTTGTGGTTGGTGCTGGAGTTGTGGTTGCTGAAGTTGTGCCAGTAGTTCCAGCTGGAGCTGTAGTGGCTGCAGTTGCGGTTGGTGCTAAAGTTATAGTGGCTACAGTTGCATTTGAAGCTGGAGCTGTCGTCACGGCAGATGTGTTAGTAGTTCCAGATGGAGTTGTGGCTGCTGTTGTGGTTGTTGCATTTGTAGCTGTGGTGGTTGCAGTTGGGGTTTTTGGAGCTGGAGTTGTGTTGGCATCAGTGATAGTAGTTGCAGCTGAAGATGTATGGGCTGCAGTTGTGGTGGTTGGAGCTGGAGTTGTGGTGGCTGCAGTTGTGGTTGGTGCTGCAGTGGTGGTTGCTGAAGTTGTGCCAGTAGGTCCAGCTGGAGCTGTGGTGGCTGCAGTGGTGGTAGTGACAACTGAAATTGTGGTGGCTGCAGTTGTGGTGGTTGGAGCTGGAGTTGTGGTGGCTGCAGTTGTGGTTGGTGCTGAAGTTATAGTGGCTACAGTTGTGTTTGAAGCTGGAGCTGTGGTCATGGCAGATGTGTTAGTAGTTCCAGATGGAGTTGTGGCTGCTGTTGTGGTTGTTGCATTTGTAGCTGTGGTGGTTGCAGTTGGGGTTTTTGGAGCTGGAGTTGTGCTGGCATCAGTGATAGTAGTTGCAGCTGAAGATGTATGGGCTGCAGTTGTGGTGGTTGGAGCTGGAGTTGTGGTGGCTGCAGTTGTGGTTGGTGCTGCAGTGGTGGTTGCTGAAGTTGTGCCAGTAGGTCCAGCTGGAGCTGTGGTGGCTGCAGTGGTGGTAGTGACAACTGAAATTGTGGTGGCTGCAGTTGTGGTGGTTGGAGCTGGAGTTGTGGTGGCTGCAGTTGTGGTTGGTGCTGAAGTTATAGTGGCTACAGTTGCGTTTGAAGCTGGAGCTGTGGCCATGGCAGATGTGTTAGTAGTTCCAGATGGAGTTGTGGCTGCTGTTGTGGTTGTTGCATTTGTAGCTGTGGTGGTTGCAGTTGGGGATTTTGGAGCTGGAGTTGTGTTGGCATCAGTGATAGTAGTTGCAACTGAAGATGTATGGGCTGCAGTTGTGGTGGTTGGAGCTGGAGTTGTGGTGGCTGCAGATGTGGTATGTGCTGGAGTTGTGGTTGCTGAAGTTGTGCCAGTAGTTTCAGCTGGAGCTGCGGTGGCTGCAGTAGTGCTTGTGACAACTGAAATTGTGGTGGCTGCAGTTGTGGTGGTTGGAGCTGGAGTCGTGGTGGCTGCAGTTGTGGTTGGTGCTGGAGTTGTGGTTGCTGAAGTTGTGCCAGTAGTTCCAGCTGGAGCTGTGGTGGCTGCAGTTGTGGTTGGTGCTGAAGTTATAGTGGCTACAGTTGCATTTGAAGCTGGAGCTGTCGTCAGAACTGGGCTTGTGTTGGCATCAGTAAAAGTAGTTAGAGCTGAAAATGTATGGGCTGCAGTTTTGGTGGTTGGAGCTGGACTTGTGGTGGCTCCAGGTGTGGTTGGTGCTGGAGTTGTTGTTGCGGAAGTTGTGCCAGTAGTTCCAGTTGGAGCTGTGGTGGCTGCAGTGGTGGTAGTGACAACTGAAATTGTTGTGGCTGCAGTTGTGGTGGTTGAAGCTGGAGTTGTGGTGGCTGCAGTTGTGGTTGGTGCTGACGTTATAGTGGCTACAGTTGCGTTTGAAGCTGGAGCTGTGGTCATGGCAGATGTGTTAGTAGTTCCAGATGGAGTTGTGGCTGCTGTTGTGGTTGCTGCATTTGTAGCTGTGGTGGTTGCAGTTGGGGTTTTTGGAGCTGGAGTTGTGTTGGCAGCAGTGATAGTAGTTGCAGCTGAAGATGTATGGGCTGCAGTGGTGGTGGTTGGAGCTAGAGTTGTGGTGGCTGCAGTTGTGGTTGGTGCTGGAGTTGTGGTTGCTGAAGTTGTGCCAGTAGTTCCAGCTGGAGCTGTAGTGGCTGCAGTTGCGGTTGGTGCTAAAGTTATAGTGGCTACAGTTGCATTTGAAGCTGGAGCTGTCGTCATGGCAGATGTGTTAGTAGTTCCAGATGGAGTTGTGGCTGCTGTTGTGGTTGTTGCATTTGTAGCTGTGGTGGTTGCAGTTGGGGTTTTTGGAGCTGGAGTTGTGTTGGCATCAGTGATAGTAGTTGCAGCTGAAGATGTATGGGCTGCAGTTGTGGTGGTTGGAGCTGGAGTTGTGGTGGCTGCAGTTGTGGTTGGTGCTGAAGTTATAGTGGCTACAGTTGCGTTTGAAGCTGGAGCTGTGGTCATGGCAGATGTGTTAGTAGTTCCAGATGGAGTTGTGGCTGCTGTTGTGGTTGTTGCATTTGTAGCTGTGGTGGTTGCAGTTGGGGTTTTTGGAGCTGGAGTTGTGTTGGCATCAGTGATAGTAGTTGCAGCTGAAGATGTATGGGCTGCAGTTGTGGTGGTTGGAGCTGGAGTTGTGGTGGCTGCAGTTGTGGTTGGTGCTGCAGTGGTGGTTGCTGAAGTTGTGCCAGTAGGTCCAGCTGGAGCTGTGGTGGCTGCAGTGGTGGTAGTGACAACTGAAATTGTGGTGGCTGCAGTTGTGGTGGTTGAAGCTGGAGTTGTGGTGGCTGCAGTTGTGGTTGGTGCTGAAGTTATAGTGGCTACAGTTGCGTTTGAAGCTGGAGCTGTGGTCATGGCAGATGTGTTAGTAGTTCCAGATGGAGTTGTGGCTGCTGTTGTGGTTGCTGCATTTGTAGCTGTGGTGGTTGCAGTTGGGGTTGTTGGAGCTGGAGTTGTGTTGGCAGCAGTAATAGTAGTTACAGCTGAAGATGTATGGGCTGCAGGTGTGGTTGGTGCTGGAGTTGTGGTTGCTGAAGTTGTGCCAGTAGGTCCAGCTGGAGCTGTGGTGGCTGCAGTTGCGGTTGGTGCTGAAGTTATAGTGGCTACAGTTGCATTTGAAGCTGGAGTTGTGGTCATGGCAGATTTGTTAGTAGTTCCAGACAGAGTTGTGGTTGCTGTTGTGGTTGTTGTTTGTGTAACTGAGGTGGTTGCAGTTGGGGTAGTTGGAGCTGGGGTTGTGTTGGCAGCAGTAATAGTAGTTACAGCTGAAGATGTATGGGCTGCAGTTGTGGTGGCTGCAGGTGTGGTTGGTGCTGGAGTTGTGGTTGCTGAAGTTGTGCCAGTAGGTCCAGCTGGAGCTGTGGTGGCTGCAGTGGTGGTAGTGACAACTGAAATTGTGGTGGCTGCAGTTGTGGTGGTTGAAGCTGGAGTTGTGGTGGCTGCAGTTGTGGTTGGTGCTGAAGTTATAGTGGCTACAGTTGCGTTTGAAGCTGGAGCTGTGGTCATGGCAGATGTGTTAGTAGTTCCAGATGGAGTTGTGGCTGCTGTTGTGGTTGTTGCATTTGTAGCTGTGGTGGTTGCAGTTGGGGTTGTTGGAGCTGGAGTTGTGTTGGCAGCAGTAATAGTAGTTACAGCTGAAGATGTATGGGCTGCAGTTGTGGTGGCTGCAGGTGTGGTTGGTGCTGGAGTTGTGGTTGCTGAAGTTGTGCCAGTAGGTCCAGCTGGAGCTGTGGTGGCTGCAGTTGCGGTTGGTGCTGAAGTTATAGTGGCTACAGTTGCATTTGAAGCTGGAGTTGTGGTCATGGCAGATTTGTTAGTAGTTCCAGACAGAGTTGTGGTTGCTGTTGTGGTTGTTGTTTGTGTAACTGAGGTGGTTGCAGTTGGGGTAGTTGGAGCTGGGGTTGTGTTGGCAGCAGTAATAGTAGTTACAGTTGAAGATGTATGGGCTGCAGTTGTGGTGGCTGCAGGTGTGGTTGGTGCTGGAGTTGTGGTTGCTGAAGTTGTGCCAGTAGTTCCAGCTGGAGCTGTGGTGGCTGCAGTGGTGGTAGTGACAACTGAAATTGTTGTGGCTGCAGTTGTGGTGGTTGGAGCTGGAGCTGTGGTGGCTGCAGTTGAGGTTGGTGCTGAAGGTATAGTGGCTACAGTTGCATTTGAAGCTGGAGCTGTCGTCATGGCAGATGTGTTAGTAGTTCCAGATGGAGTTGTGGCTGCTGTTGTGGTTGCTGCATTTGTAGCTGTGGTGGTTGCAGTTGGGGTTTTTGGAGCTGGAGTTGTGTTGGCATCAGTGATAGTAGTTGCAGCTGAAGATGTATGGGCTGCAGTTGTGGTGGTTGGAGCTGGAGTTGTGGTGGCTGCAGTTGTGGTTGGTGCTGAAGTTATAGTGGCTACAGTTGCGTTTGAAGCTGGAGCTGTGGTCATGGCAGATGTGTTAGTAGTTCCAGATGGAGTTGTGGCTGCTGTTGTGGTTGTTGCATTTGTAGCTGTGGTGGTTGCAGTTGGGGTTTTTGGAGCTGGAGTTGTGTTGGCATCAGTGATAGTAGTTGCAGCTGAAGATGTATGGGCTGCAGTTGTGGTGGTTGGAGCTGGAGTTGTGGTGGCTGCAGTTGTGGTTGGTGCTGCAGTGGTGGTTGCTGAAGTTGTGCCAGTAGGTCCAGCTGGAGCTGTGGTGGCTGCAGTGGTGGTAGTGACAACTGAAATTGTGGTGGCTGCAGTTGTGGTGGTTGAAGCTGGAGTTGTGGTGGCTGCAGTTGTGGTTGGTGCTGAAGTTATAGTGGCTACAGTTGCGTTTGAAGCTGGAGCTGTGGTCATGGCAGATGTGTTAGTAGTTCCAGATGGAGTTGTGGCTGCTGTTGTGGTTGTTGCATTTGTAGCTGTGGTGGTTGCAGTTGGGGTTGTTGGAGCTGGAGTTGTGTTGGCAGCAGTAATAGTAGTTACAGCTGAAGATGTATGGGCTGCAGTTGTGGTGGCTGCAGGTGTGGTTGGTGCTGGAGTTGTGGTTGCTGAAGTTGTGCCAGTAGGTCCAGCTGGAGCTGTGGTGGCTGCAGTTGCGGTTGGTGCTGAAGTTATAGTGGCTACAGTTGCATTTGAAGCTGGAGTTGTGGTCATGGCAGATTTGTTAGTAGTTCCAGACAGAGTTGTGGTTGCTGTTGTGGTTGTTGTTTGTGTAACTGAGGTGGTTGCAGTTGGGGTAGTTGGAGCTGGGGTTGTGTTGGCAGCAGTAATAGTAGTTACAGCTGAAGATGTATGGGCTGCAGTTGTGGTGGCTGTAGGTGTGGTTGGTGCTGGAGTTGTGGTTGCTGAAGTTGTGCCAGTAGTTCCAGCTGGAGCTGTGGTGGCTGCAGTGGTGGTAGTGACAACTGAAATTGTTGTGGCTGCAGTTGTGGTGGTTGGAGCTGGAGCTGTGGTGGCTGCAGTTGAGGTTGGTGCTGAAGGTATAGTGGCTACAGTTGCATTTGAAGCTGGAGCTGTCGTCATGGCAGATGTGTTAGTAGTTCCAGATGGAGTTGTGGCTGCTGTTGTGGTTGTTGCATTTGTAGCTGTGGTGGTTGCAGTTGGGGTTTTTGGAGCTGGGGTTGTGTTGGCAGCGGTGATAGTAGTTGCAGCTGAAGATGTATGGGCTGCAGTGGTGGTGGTTGGAGCTAGAGTTGTGGTGGCTGCAGTTGTGGTTGGTGCTGGAGTTGTGGTTGCTGAAGTTGTGCCAGTAGTTCCAGCTGGAGCTGTAGTGGCTGCAGTTGCGGTTGGTGCTAAAGTTATAGTGGCTACAGTTGCATTTGAAGCTGGAGCTGTCGTCATGGCAGATGTGTTAGTAGTTCCAGATGGAGTTGTGGCTGCTGTTGTGGTTGTTGCATTTGTAGCTGTGGTGGTTGCAGTTGGGGTTTTTGGAGCTGGAGTTGTGTTGGCATCAGTGATAGTAGTTGCAGCTGAAGATGTATGGGCTGCAGTTGTGGTGGTTGGAGCTGGAGTTGTGGTGGCTGCAGTTGTGGTTGGTGCTGGAGTTGTGGTTGCTGAAGTTGTGCCAGTAGTTCCAGCTGGAGCTGTAGTGGCTGCAGTTGCGGTTGGTGCTAAAGTTATAGTGGCTACAGTTGCATTTGAAGCTGGAGCTGTCGTCATGGCAGATGTGTTAGTAGTTCCAGATGGAGTTGTGGCTGCTGTTGTGGTTGTTGCATTTGTAGCTGTGGTGGTTGCAGTTGGGGATTTTGGAGCTGGAGTTGTGTTGGCATCAGTGATAGTAGTTGCAGCTGAAGATGTTTGGGCTGCAGTTGTGGTGGTTGGAGCTGGAGTTGTGGTGGCTGCAGTTGTGGTTGGTGCTGAAGTTATAGTGGCTACAGTTGCATTTGAAGCTGGAGCTGTGGTCATGGCAGATGTGTTAGTAGTTCCAGATGGAGTTGTGGCTGCTGTTGTGGTTGTTGCATTTGTAGCTGTGGTGGTTGCAGTTGGGGTTTTTGGAGCTGGAGTTGTGTTGGCATCAGTGATAGTAGTTGCAGCTGAAGATGTATGGGCTGCAGTTGTGGTGGTTGGAGCTGGAGTTGTGGTGGCTGCAGTTGTGGTTGGTGCTGCAGTGGTGGTTGCTGAAGTTGTGCCAGTAGGTCCAGCTGGAGCTGTGGTGGCTGCAGTGGTGGTAGTGACAACTGAAATTGTGGTGGCTGCAGTTGTGGTGGTTGAAGCTGGAGTTGTGGTGGCTGCAGTTGTGGTTGGTGCTGAAGTTATAGTGGCTACAGTTGCGTTTGAAGCTGGAGCTGTGGTCATGGCAGATGTGTTAGTAGTTCCAGATGGAGTTGTGGCTGCTGTTGTGGTTGTTGCATTTGTAGCTGTGGTGGTTGCAGTTGGGGTTGTTGGAGCTGGAGTTGTGTTGGCAGCAGTAATAGTAGTTACAGCTGAAGATGTATGGGCTGCAGTTGTGGTGGCTGCAGGTGTGGTTGGTGCTGGAGTTGTGGTTGCTGAAGTTGTGCCAGTAGGTCCAGCTGGAGCTGTGGTGGCTGCAGGTGTGGTTGGTGCTGGAGTTGTGGTTGCTGAAGTTGTGCCAGTAGGTCCAGCTGGAGCTGTGGTGGCTGCAGTGGTGGTAGTGACAACTGAAATTGTGGTGGCTGCAGTTGTGGTGGTTGAAGCTGGAGTTGTGGTGGCTGCAGTTGTGGTTGGTGCTGAAGTTATAGTGGCTACAGTTGCATTTGAAGCTGGAGTTGTGGTCATGGCAGATTTGTTAGTAGTTCCAGACAGAGTTGTGGTTGCTGTTGTGGTTGTTGTTTGTGTAACTGAGGTGGTTGCAGTTGGGGTAGTTGGAGCTGGGGTTGTGTTGGCAGCAGTAATAGTAGTTACAGCTGAAGATGTATGGGCTGCAGTTGTGGTGGCTGCAGGTGTGGTTGGTGCTGGAGTTGTGGTTGCTGAAGTTGTGCCAGTAGTTCCAGCTGGAGCTGTGGTGGCTGCAGTAGTGGTAGTGACAACTGAAATTGTGGTTGCCGGATTTGTGGTTGGTGCTGAAGTTATAGTGGCCACAATCGCATTTGAAGCTGGAGTTGTGGTCATGGCAGATGTGTTAGTAGTTCCAGACTGAGTTGTGGTTGCTGTTGTGGTTGTTGTTTGTGTAGCTGTGGTGGTTGCAGTTGGGGTTGTTGGAGATGGGGTTGTGTTGGCAGCAGTAATAGTAGTTACAGCTGAAGATGTATGGGCTGCAGTTGTGGTGGTTGGAGCTGCAGTTGTGGTGGCTGCAGGTGTGATTGGTGCTGGAGTTGTGGTTGCTGAAGTTGTGCCAGGAGTTCCAGCTGTAGCTGTGGTGGCTGCAGTGGTGGTAGTGTCAATTGAAATTGTGGTGGCTGCAGTGGTGGTTGGTGCTGAAGTTATAGTGGCTACAGTTGCATTTGAAGCTGGAGTTGTGGTCATGGCAGATGTGTTAGTAGTTCCAGACAGAGCTGTGGCTGCTGTTGTGGTTGTTGTATTTGTAGCTGTGGTGGTTGGAGCTGGGCTTGTGTTGGCAGCAGTATTAGTAGTTACGGCTGACGATGTATGGGCTTCAGTTGTGGTGGTTGGAGTTGTGGTTGGTGCAAGAATTTTGGTTGCTGAAGTTGTGCCAGTAGTTCTAGTCAGAGCTGTGGGGGATGCAGTAGCAGTAGTGACAACTGAAATTGTGGAGGCTGCAGTTGTGGTTGGTGTTAGAGTTATAGTGTCTACAGCTGTGTTTGGAGCTGGAGTTGTGGTCATGGCAGATGTGCTAGTAGCTCCAGACGGAGTTGTGGCTACCGTTGTGGTTGTTGTAATTGTAGCTGTGGTGGTTGCAGTTGTGGAGGTTGGAGCTGGGATTGTGTTGGTAGCAGTAACAGTAGTTATAGTTGAAGATGTATGGGCTGCTGCTGTGGTGGTTGGAGCAGGAGTTGTAGTGGCTGTATTTTTGGTGGTGTTTGGAGCCGGAACTGTTGCGGCTGCAGCTGTGATAGTTGGAGCCAGAGGTGTGATGGCTGCAACCAGAGGTATTGTGGGTCCAGTCATACTTGGAGCTGAAGTTGTTGTGGCCGCAGCAGTGGTAGCTCCAGCCCGAGTTGTGGTGGCTGCATTTGTGGTGGTTGGAGTTGGAGCTGTGGTGGCTGCTGTGATAGTAGTTAAAGCTGGAGATGCGCTGGTTGCTGTTGTTGTTTTTGTAGCGGGAGTTGTGGTTGCTGCATTTGTGGTGCTGGGAGCCGGAGATTTTGTGGTTGTAATTGTGCTGGTTGTAGCCAGATCTGTGATGGCTGCAGCTGGAGTTTTGGTTTCTCCAGTCATGGGTGGAGCTGGAGTTTTGGTTGCTGAAGTTGCGCCAGAAGTTCCAGCAGGAGCTGTGGTGGATGCAGTTGAGGTGTTTGCAGATGGACCTGTGGGGGATGCAGTTGTGGCGGTTGGTGCTGGAGATTTTGTGACTGTCACTGGAGTTGTGGTTGCTCTAGTCATGGTTGTAGCTGGAGTTGTGGGGGATGCAGTTGTGGTTGGTGCAGGAGTTGTGGTTGCAGAAGTTGTGCCAGTAGTTCTAGCTGGAGCTGTGGTGGTTGCCATAATAGTAGTTACATCTGAAGATCTATGGGCTGCTGCTGTGGTGCTTGGAGCCAGAGTTGTGGTGGCTGCTTTAGGTGGTGGTGTTGTATTTGTACCTGTGGTGGTTGCAGTAATAGTAGTTACAGCTGTAGATCCATGGGCTGCTGCTGTGGTGGGTGGAGCAGGAGTTGTCGTGGCTGTATTTTTGATGGTGTTTGGAGCTGCAGGTGCAGCTGCGGTGGTTGGAGCAAGAGTTGTGGTGGGTGCTGTTTTGTTTGCAGCCAGACTTGTGCTGGTTAGAGCCAGAGATGTGGTGGCTGCAACCAGAGGTATTGTGGTTCCAGTCATACTTGGAGCTGAAGTTGTTGTGGCTGCAGTAGTGGTAGTTCCAGCTGGAGTTGTGCTGGCTGTGTTTGGAGTGGTTGGAGCTGGAGCTATGGTGGCTGCAGTTATAGTACTTACAGCTGGAAACGTGCTTGTTGCTGTTGTGGTTTTTGTAGCCACAGTTGTGGTTGCTGCATTTGTGGCGCTTGGAGCTGGGGTTGTTGTGGATGCAACAGAGGCTGTGACAGCTTGAGTTTTGGTGGATGTCACTGTGGTGGCTGGAGCTTGAGTTCTGGTGGCTCCAGTTGGGGTGGTTGGAGCTGGAGCTATGCTAGCTGCAGCTGCGTTTGCAGCCAGAGTTGTGGAGGCTGCAGCTGTTCTGGTTGGAGCCAGAGTAGTCATAGCTTCAGATGCACTAGTAGTTCCTGCCTGTGTTTTGTTGGCTCCATTTGAGGTGATTGCAACGGTGGTTAGAGTCGTGATGGTTGGAGGTGAAGTTGTGGTGGCTTTAACTTGAGTTATGGTTGCTCCAGTCACAGTGGTAGCTGGAGCTGTGGTGGCTGCAGTTGTGGTTGGTGCTGGAGTTGTGGTTGCTGATGTTGTGCCAGCAGTTCCAGAGGGAGCTGTGGTGGCTGCTGTAGCGGTAGTGATGACTGAAATTGTGGTGGCTGCAGTTGAGGTAGTTGTAGCTGGAGTTTTGGTGGCTGGAGTTGTGGTTGGTGCAGGAGTTTTGGTTGCTAAAGCTGTGCCAGTAGTTCTAGCAGGAGCTGTGGTGGCTGCAGATGTGGTCGTGACAACTGAAAGTGTGGTGGCTGGAATTGTGGTTGGTGCTGGAGTTGTTTTCATGGCAAATGTGGTCGTCGTTCCAGCTTGAGCTTGAGCTGTGGTGGTTGGAGCTGGAGGGGTGTTGGCAGCAGTAATAGTAGTTACAGCTGAAGATGTATTAGCTGCTGTTGTGATGGTTGTAGCTGGAGTTGTGGTGCCTGTATTTCTAGTGGTTTGAGCTGGAGTGTTTGTGGGTGCAGTGATAGTGACAGCTTGAGTTTCAGTGGATGTAGTTGTGGTTGGAGCCAGATTTGTGGTGGCTGCAGATGTGGTTTTTACAGCTGGAGTTGCAATGGCTGCAGTTGTGGCAGCTGCTACAGTTGTTGTGGTTGAAGATGAAGTCATGGTTGGAGCTGTGGTTTTCTTGACAGCAGTTACAGTAGTTACAGCTGTACATTTGTTGGCAGCATTTGAGGTAGTTGGAGCTGGAGTAGAGGTGGTTGCCAGTGGAGTTGTGTTGGTGCCATGTATGGTCGAAGCCACAATTGTGGTTGCTGCAGTCATTGTAGTTGTAGCTGTAGTTGTGACGACTGCTGTTTTGGTGGATGGAGTTGAAGATGTGGTGGCTGCAGTTGTGGTAGCTGGAACCAGAGTTGTGGTGGCTGTATTTGCAGTAGTCACAGCTCTAGTTGTGGTGACTGCGGTAGTTGTAGCTGGAGTTGTCATGGCTGCAGTAGTGGTAGTGCCAGCTGGAGTTATGGTGGCTCCAGTTGTGGTTTGCGCTGTAGTTGCAGTGGTTGCAGTTGGGACTAGAGTTTTGATGGCAGCAGATGGGCTTGTAGTTCCAACTAGAGTTGCAGTGGCTGCATTTGGGGTTCGAGCCGGATTTGGGGTTGCAGCAGTTCTGGTTGGAGTTGGATTTGTGGTGGCTGCAATTGTGCTTGTGCTTCCAGCCAGAGTTGTGGAGGCTGCAGTTGTGGTGACAAAGTTATCAATAGAGAAATAATAATAATAATAAAAAAAAGAGAAATAATTGGATGTATTGTTGGAATGTCCGTTTGTAAAATCATCACCAAAGAGCTCAACAGCTATTTGTGAGTTATTGTTTCATATGCGCTTCAATTTGTAATGAATGCTTTTTGGGTTTCAGTATTAATCCCAATTAGATGTAGTGGGTTTTTTTTTTTGTTTTTTTTTTGCAATATTAAGTTTCAGTGCCGAACATCCATTAAATCAATATGGCTGCAAGAACAAACAATAAAAAATAAATAATCACCACAGGTGAAACCCAGTGTTCTGTGCAAACCAGGATTTATATTCATGGTCTTGTTCATGATTCTCCAATGTCCTTGAGAGAGGACCATTAAGGCAGTAGATGGCATCTTGGAAGTTTACCAACACAACTCAATCAGTTCTTTTTAAAGAGCATAATTTGATAATAAACATAATTTACTTATTTTATTAAATTAATTTTGATGATCTAATTTTAACATGATTCTGGCTAACAGTCCAATATATGTATAATTAGTCATTTTATTGCAATTTCTGTAAAGAATTAATACATTTTCTGTTCAATATTTTTTTATCCCACTTGCCATAATTCAAACTGTTGCTATGCATTCATTTCATTAGACTACAGTTATTAGTTTTTTTTAAAAAAAAACAGAGACCAATAGCAGGTAATTACAGATTCTTTTGAATGTCAAATGTAGAACACAAAGTGAAGTACTTCACTTTTTGAATCCTTAACATAACTACTGTCTGTAATCTAAACTGATACAAGAGGGTATAGAAAGTCATACAATACAAACATTCAAAGCCATGAAAATCTATCTAACAAATTTGTAAATGGTTACCTTCTCCAGAGGATGCATGTCCATATCCAAGCAAAAATATCCAACAAAGGATTGTCCCTTCCATGTTGACTGGTGTTACTTCTCACCACTCCAGGTACTGACAGGTATTTAGTCAGTTATTGTACATTGCACTTAGTTTGCAAATTACCCCTCCCTCAGCTGTAGAGGGAGTGAGAAGGCATTGGTGACAGTGGCTACTTTCATGGAACCTGAAAAACCAGGTTAAGTCACAGACACACATTTGCACAAAATCTAGAACAACAACAACTAAATCATAAAACACATATTACACATTAGTTGTGGATGTGCTTGTCGTTGCACCTATTTTAGTTTGTAATTAGTAGTGGTGCTTGGGGATTTTGGTCTGTGGAAACTACAGTTCTACTTTTTTTCTTTTTCTGTGAACTCTAAGCTAAACTCTAAAAATCCTGTGCTGATTCTTTACAACATACAGTATCTGGCTCCCTTCAAAACAATCAATATATACTGTACAGTTTGCACTGAAAGGTTTACAGAAAATCAGAAATCGTATCTTGTGCATGCTAAAGAATTTGATTTTGTAGGACTGAATTGTGGTAAAAGTATTGTACTTTTAATATAATTTCTGTAAGGTGGGCTAATATGTTATATTGCAGGTGATGCATTTTTTTTTCTAGTTGATTTTGAATTTAGTTCAATTTCTTAACTTTTTTTAATTTAATTTCTTTAAAACAAACAAATGAACCTACAAATGTATAAGGCCAAAATAAAATGATTAGCATTATGATTAGGGCATCTCGATAAGCAGGATTTATTTGCTTCGAGCATTTTCTCATCCTTCCATTTGATGGCATTGTACTTTAAATGTTTAACAGTGAATTTTCCATGATTATAGGGTATTTATGATGTTAATCCAATTTTAATAGTCTGCTTAACTGCTGTATACCCATGCCCAACAACACCAACCAACCAATGTAAATTATTATTAGGTATTCTTTTATTCTTGCCATTTATATATATATATATATATATATATATATATATATATATATATATATATATATATATATTTGAATAAAGTAAGTGTTCTTCTTCTTAACGTTGCTTTTGTTTCTGAAAAAAAAAAAATCTTTGCTTGTTTGAAGTGCTCACAGCTCATAGAAGTAACCTTTGATAAGTGGTCCTGTGTTGACTTTGTATTGTTTCAAAGGATCACATGTCCAAATGGTTGTGAACCGATTGCCGAGGTTATTTTAATATTTAATATTTTTTAATATATTTTAGATAGATTTTTACTTTGATAAAAACAGACGATACCACTTACTTATTTAATGAAAGCATATTTCATGGATGCAAATTATCGTATTTTGGTGTAGTGAAAAATTAGCTAGTAGTCACGTGATAAAACACTCTAATAGTTCCTAGAGGAAACTTGTTTCCCCGGTCACTTTAAGTGTAACACAGGCTGTGCACGCTCACTCGTACTTGTGTGTTACGCAGATTTGGGTAACGCTAACTAGTTGAGTTTGCAGGCGTACCAAAACTTTGCGCAAATAAAACGACGGCTGTGTTTTGTGTTGTAGATTATGGGGGAACTTCGGACCTGTAAAATCATCTGAAGATTGTGAGGTTTTTCAAAGATAACTTCAATGTACCAGGCATTAGCGCGACGAACCAGCGTTTGTTTTGCTAGCTAGCTAATCGACTCAGAGCAACGTCGTTACTGAAGTTACGTCCGTTAAACTGCATTTTTCAGCCTGCTACCTTGATAATTCAATATTTAATATTAATATTTAATTCAAAATTAGCTAATAGCAAACGCCAAATCTGTCTGAGTATCGCTAACGAGAGCCTACGGTTGCTGTACTTTTGATTTGTACAATAATGTGATTGTAGTCCTGTAAAAACATAATGGACAGAGAACTGTTGAGGCAGTGTCTGGCGCACCACGGAGAGCCACTGTTCAGCAAACTGAAATGTGAGCAAACAGAAAATCCTGATTTCCAAGCTGTGGTGTCTGACCTGTGCAAGGCCACGTACGAAAGGTAACATTAAGTCAGCATTTTATGATTTCTAGCTCCAAATGCAGATTTCACTGATGTCCCACTAAGGCCCTTATTTGTCAACAGTGTCTGAAACGTACTTTACTGATGGTTTACTTTGTAGGGCTCCAACTAAAGATTGTTTTCATTATCCATTATCCAATTTTCGTTATTAATCAATCATGTGGCCTGTAAAATTAAAAAAAATGTGAACAATGCCATCTCAGTTTCCCAGAGCCCAAAGTGGCACCTTCATACTGCTTCTTTTATCCAACCAACAGTCTAAAAGACTCTTAATTTATTATTATAAATGCCAAAGAAAAGCAGCAAATCTTTACATTGAAGAATCCGGTGCCAGCAAATATTTGACATTTTTGCTTGAAAAACGACTGAAATGATTATTAAGTTATCAAAGAATGCCAATTGATTTTCTTTTGATTGACTGACTATTTAATTGATTAATCCTTGCAGCTGTATTTTGGGGTTATGAAGATATTTCCAGTTTGATAATGAGCTTTGATTTATTATTGTCCGTTCTCCTCTTTGAGCTTCTCTTGTAGATAGAAAATCACTTATCTTGCATTTGTCATGTAATGTTTTGTTACATATTTTTCTTCTGTTTTTTTTTTCCCATTTGCATTCTATAACCCTTCTATCCAGCTTCATTTTCTGTCTTGACTAACTCCCTAAGCCAGTTTTTTCGGCTCTGTTTTCATGGGTTATTGTTGGTGTCATTGTGAGGTATTTGCAATTTGACAGCACTTTTATTGATTGTTGTATCCTGTGGCTCTAGAATAAAGTTGTTGTTCTTTCATATTGTGAATTTGGTGCCTAATGAAGATCCAGGACTGAAAAGTTGTATCTCCAATAAAGTCAGTGTTGGTAGTGTGCAGAAATGCAGCTTATTCTTCTGCATAATTTTGTGCATGACTCAACACTTAGTGTGACAAAATATTCTTCACTAAAGAGCCTCTGCTGAACATGTGTGTTTTTTGTGCAGCAGGGGTGAAGGGAAGGACAGCCCTCTTGTGGAGCAGTTCATTGCTAGGAAGGCTGACATCCTGTTTTCTCCAGCATGGAAGATTGCTACTCATCAAGAAGAGGAGTGTGAGGAGGAGGCGGCTGCAGGTTGTGTGTTGGTTTGACCTCATATCTCAGGCTCCAGCCACATTAAGTTGTCAGATGTGTTCATTTTGTAAAGATCTATGTTCACACTAAAACACCTAATCAATAGCAAAGCAGTTAAATCACTTCATCCATGTTCATCATGTACATCATAGCCAACATCTATTTAGTTGGTTTTGATGAGGAACTCTCAGCTTGCCAAACCTGTTTAGTCCCCTCCTGCTCTTTGTGATCACCTGCACCATGTTATGGAGCCAAATTCACATTTAAATGTGCTCCTGCACGTTTTCCTGTTTCTATGTCAGACAACCAATTAAGTGGCCATACAACCGTGTCTACACAGAAGTCGTAGTGTGAGCAGCTCCTTAGCAGAGCAGCAGCAGCTTTGGCACTCCATCTACACAGGATGCATTCAGGCACAGCATTGAGTGTAGGTCACCTGCGTTTTGGAAGTGCTCAGAGCCAAATGCACAAAAACTGTAGTTACATCAGATGTGCGTAAGACAGATGACTGAAAAATGCAGAGATAGTAAAATGTTTTTAAATCTAAGGGGATTAATGCGGATATACTCTGTTTATGCAGACCCTGTCAAATATAGAGAGATGCATCTTTGTACACATGTTTGATTCAGCTTTCTGCCTGTGCTTTTCCAGAGCCATATGCTGTCATGCCACCATTGGAGCTATTCATGGAGGTGTCTTACGAGGAAAGACGAGCCATGCTATACAGGGACTTGGAAAGAGGAGACGCTGTGGTGGGGAGGATCAATAACATTAGAGAATACGGCTTCTTCCTCACTCTGCTTTGCACGGCAGGAGGACTGAAGAGAGACGTAGAAGACCTGGAGTTGTCGGTAGGTCAACAAGCGTAATCGATTGAATAAACTTGAGCCATGTCATAAACTTTGTTAGAGATCGAAAACAATTAGTCAACCATTATAGATGCAAAAGACTTGAAGAACTGTCAGTTGGCCAGCTACACAGGAAGTGCCAGTGGTTACTTTCATAACTTCTTCTGTGTTTTATTTATCATACAAAGTAATTCCTCTAAATTTACGGCAAATGCCATGTACCTGGTTCGTTCCCTCATACAAACTATACCAACCCCTGATATCCTTTCCAAATGTTTCTTGCCTCTTTACCTTCAGGCCCTATGTCACATCAGAGAACTTCCCTCCACTGGCAGCCATGACGATCCTCTGTCCTACTACCAGATTGGGGACTTCATCAAAGGTTGGTGTCTGAGTTGGCTTTGTTTTAAACACCCAGCTGAGTGTACACAGCCAGGTTTTAGGCTCTGATCCTCAGTAAGTTGATTTTTGACACATACAGGTTTGAAGGAAAGTGTGAGATGATAGAGAGGCACCTTGCATGGTCGCTTATGTTGGAAATGCCTTAATCCTTGTTCAGACCAGCACTCACACTGTGTTAAAATCCAGTGCCCTCATTCATTTCAATAAATGTTGGCACAGCCTGCAATGAAAGAAAACAAAATATAACTGCAGGGAGGAAAGGCTGAACCTGGCTCAAGTTTTGCTGCAGCACAATGTAATGACATCTGACAGTGCACTGCAGTGTTACATCAAATTCTGCCATTCACCTTGTGATCATCAGGACAGAGGACAAATGATGGTCTTTGTGATAACTTTTAAGAATTGCTCATCATATTATAAAACAATATGCAGTGTTTGAGCATCTGATAAGCCTTTAAACTCTGTATTTCCCATTCACTAATTTGTTTGCGGCAACCCACTACAATATCAATATTTACCACCACCTGTTGGTTTTTATGCTTTACTATTTAAATTGGGTAAAATGTTGTTCAATTTTAGAGCTTCACGCAGTGCTTTTGATTTTCTCTGCTCCTCCAGTCGTCACTGATAAGTTAATCCGTCAATCTTATAATAATTATTAGCAAGGATATAAGGGACACATTGTGCATGTCAATGTAGTCATTGAAGCTCTGTAATATATGTGCATGACTTTCAGTAAGCTAACAATCACATTGGCTACTAGAAATCCATTCATAAATTGAAGCTACCTAAATCTCTGTAGAACAACTTGTCTTTATTTCTTCTGTAAATTCTTGCTGTTTTCTCACTCCACACATCAGACATGTCAAATCTTCTCCTAAGTTCTGCGCTTTCTCGTTCTGTAGCTGCAGTGAAAGATATCGACCGCTACCAGGAGAAAATCACAGTGTCCCTCCACCAGGCCTCTCTTTCCCCCAGCTTGGAGCACATCAAACTGGGTGTCATTCCCCGGGAGGAGCTGCCCATACACTACAGGTAAGTACACAACTCTACATGACAAAACACAAAAAAATGTAGCAGCAAACTCTGAAAGACTTGAAGAGGTAGCTCTTATTTAAACAAATAATGCATACGATGAATAAAAACATGAATGAAATGGTTGTATTTTGAGAATTACTTGAGGACGAAACACCATGAGTCATGGCTGCTGATGACGGGTGTGCTCAGCCTTTGTTCTTCTAGAACTCAGCGCCGCCTTTGACACAGTCGATCACAACATTCTGCTGTAATATCTCAGGAATACCTGCAAGTAATTTCATTATATCTGGCACAAACATAAACTTGGACTCAAGGATGAACGAATTAGATTTTGTTGGACGAAGGTCAAGGTCACTGTGACCTCACATCAAATCCTCATAAAATCTGTTTAAACTAAATTGACCTTGTTTGTTTGTTGATGGTAGGTGCCATTTTACTAGTCTTGTCACACTTCATATTATGCTCTTCCTCATTATCGGCTAATGGCTGTGTAAACATTTTCTTTGTTAGCTTCTTAATCAGAGAAGATGAATAACTCCTTTTGGGACTCTGACTCCTCTCCTCTTAGTCGTGCTGTTCGTGCATCCACTGACTCCAGTGAGACGTATGAGTGTATACTGAGGAGTTGCCATGGTTACCACAACCCCTCTGTAGTGGACTACCTGCTGGAGAAGGTGGGAGTTGGTGACACCCACCCACCGTCAATGATGAGAGGACTACAAAGGTAAACATGTCGACCGGTTGCCCAAAGTACCACCATGTGTTGTTAGAGGTTGAGGATTGTTGGAGGTTTGTATTTCATTAGGAAACAGAAACCTACAATGTTGAGAGAGTCTGCTTTGAAGGTCACTAGAGTTCTTTTCCTCTTTTGCCCCTTTTCTCCACAGCAAACTTTTCCAAGAGGAGGATTTTGCTTCTGCAATCAGGAAGAAACAGTCTGCATCGTGGGCTTTGAAGTGGTAATGCTAAACTTTTAATTTTGACCACAAGAAATACCTAGATGGTCTAGTGCCTTTATTGTGTTTCATTTCATTGACTCTCATAGTGAACAACTTACCCTTTTACCCTCTTCTCTTTTTCTGACTTGACATCAATATAAACCCATTTTCCATGTTCTTTGTCTGTCTTTGTGCTTTCAGTGTCCGTGCAGGTGTAGACCACTTCAAACATGGTCGTCACGTAGAAGCCATGAATGAATACAACAAAGCCTTGGATATAGACACGAATAACGTAGAAGCACTGGTGGCACGAGGAGCTCTGTGAGTTGGTTCTTATACAGCCTGCTTGATGTTATATTACTGCATCACTCTGGTTTGTTAAGAGTTGGACTGGCAGAGAAGTCCTTAGACAAAGAATATACAGCAATTAATTTGAAAGAAAATATTTGATGATATAATGAAAAGGTGTTCTTGGCTTGGTGCGTCCTCTGTATACACATAACACAAACACATATAATTTATGCCTTTGAACCCTAATAATGAACTGTTGTGATGATGTAACAGAAAGGGAGCTGCTTCATAAGTTGATTAGCATATAATTATTGTGGAAAATTGCTATAATGTTGCTCACTGGTCAAGATTTTCTCGTATAGATTTGCATTATTGACTGTTTTACGCATGTAAGAATAGACTTTATCATCCTCCTGTATGCATTAGTAATGACTGGATTGTCATTTTTCCATTTGGTGTTTTTTTTTGTTTTTATTGTGTTTCCCTCATTGGTTATTCACAGGTATGCTAACAAAGGCAGCATCATGAAGGCTATAATGGACTTTGAATTGGCCCTGGAGAGCTGTCCCGATCACCGCAACGCTAAGAAGTACCTCTGCCAGACATTGGTGGAGAGAGGAAAGCAGTAAGCAGTGCTTATTCATGATGGTAGAAGAAGTTTTCCCACAACAGTGAATTGGTTGAGCTCATGATCAAAGACTGAAGAGCCGCATCACTTCAGCATTTACTTTAGTTGGTAAAACAGATTTTTTAATGCCGGTATCCACTAAGACACCATTCATTGTATCATCTTTGTTTAGGTGCATCTGAACTTTTGCTTCATGATTGAAACTAACCTGTGACGATGCCCTCTCACTGTGATCTCACCAGAATGTGCAATGGACATGCTAAGTCAGCACAGAAATATTGAATGTGGCCACATTAGATTGATTTGACTACCCCTTTTATGACACTGCTGGGAGCATTAAACTTTCTGGACAGGTAGTCAAGCAGCCAGGGAGACAGTCATCAAAGGTAACTTTAGGTTAAATGACTTCCTTGACTTTAGCCGTCAGGCACAGCTCACTCCCAGGCTGTGCAACAAGCTCCACCAACTAAACGTTTTTTTTATCTTATTTTTTTTAAGATGAGTTCAAGTGTAGAGTTGTATTTCCAGCCTGAGACAAGGACCTGTGCCTTTAGATACCCTGCTTGTTTTTCTCTGGTTAATTGCATCAAGATGAGGTTAATCTGTCTTGTAACGTGTGTCTATAAAGGGACAAGAATCCCAAAGTAATTATTATGATGCTGTACGTTAGAACAGCCATCGACAGCAGTTATCTACTGTAGCTTGTGTTAACACTTTCTCTGCTGCCTCAAAATACATCCATTTGAAATTCTTGTACTAGTGTACAATTAAAATGATGCTTAGGACACAGCAGAGTCCAAAAAGGGTTTGGACATTCTCGGGCTCAGTCAGCGTTCATGAAGAAGTGGCAGAAATGTTGTTTTGAACAGGCGAGCATCAACTAATCTGTTTTGTTCCCGTAATAAGAAAGATGTGAATGTTGAAGTGGGAGTGGTAAAAGGAATATTGTAGTTGATAAAATCTTTCTGTCTAATATCTGTGACCTAATTTACTCATAAGTCTATTGTTTGTGTTTGTTTCTGTGTCTAGGCTCGAAGAACAGGAGAAACTCGTAACAGCGGAGCGACTGTACAGGAAAGCTCTGTCTCTCGATGATTTAAACCCTGAGGCGCAGGATGCCCTGCACAAGATCACAGACACTATACAGGTGAGCGGGCCACAGCACACACACACACACACACACACACACACACACACGCTCACCAGCGGTTCAGGGAAGTTGGCAGGCAAGGACTGTGTATTTTAGGCTTAACTATTTAAACTCGTGCCAACAATAATGGGTTACTTTATGAATGTGGTGTTACACATGGTTTCAGAAAAACACATCACAGGAAGCAAATGAATAAAGATTGTTCAGTGTTTTTATTGCCTGCTCTATCAAGGATTTTTGGACATTTTATTTTATCTCCATGGTGCACACCAGCACTTATCACAATCAGATATTGAGCAGCTGCTTCTTAAGACAACAGACCACGGTGGGAATGTGTGACTTTGCTAAGGCCAGATTAGTTTGTCATAAAGACAACTGAGGTGTGCCCTGGTGTCCGAAACAGATGTAAAAATGTCTGTTTGCATCTGTTTTATGTCTTTGTGACAAAGATCTGTGATCCAGCCTTTCATAAAGCGAATACAATCAGTATTTTTATATGATATTCCCCCTTGTCTCCTTGGAGCTGAGTGAACACTTCCTGTGCAGCACCAAATGACAATTATCCCTTAGCAGCGAAAGGGCTAGATATTTCCTTCAGGAATTGGTGGAGTCCAAGAACAAAGAATGAGTATTAGACTAAAAATTTGCAATGTCACCAGTAATGACACTCCAAATGAATGCCGATGTAGCTCTATCTGCTAGATGTAGTATACATAGCCAACTGTTTACTAACAACACATGCTGTGTTGAGTTCACAGCTTGTTTCCACTTCGCCCAAATGGCCAAAAAAAAAAACAGTTGTAGCAGGTTAATACTGCAGAGACATGTTCGTGTGCGTGTAGAGCAACATTCAACACACTCACACTTTACCGTTTTATTTATGGGGTGGCATTAGGATACACTTGTGCCTCTTATCCTAGCCTAGGATCAAACCAAGGCCTGTTAAACCTGACCAAGCCATGATGTTCATACAGACTCACAGGTGTTTGATACAGGCAGCGAGGGTGCAACATCTTTAGCAGCTGAATCAATGAGGGTCACCTGCTGTGCTGGCTGCCAACTTTGTCAGACAGCAGTTTGACAGTTTTCACAAATTGGACAACAGGCACGTTTATTTTCATACATGCATGGCCTGTCACACTGGCTCTCTGTTTGTCACTCTCTGATCATTAACCAATCAAAGGAAAAAAATGTCTCAGGTAGGATTGAAACTTCCGTGTATCTGCTAATGGTTTACTAGCTGTTAAAGATTTATATTCTAAGTCAGCTTTGTGTGTTTATGTACTGTATCTTACAACTATATGGAGTAGCTTGTCTTGACCTAAAAGCTGCAATAAAACTACCAGGAGACTGAAGGTGATGTCAAGTCTATCAAAATAAGTAAGCCCTGATGAACAACATCCTCTCATACTGTGAATGTGGATTTTGGACTTGAACACATTCCTGACACTGTGGTTTGTAATACTGATGAAGTGTTTTGTTTGTGTGTGTATGTGTGCGACCCTGGGACTCTGCCCTTTGACCCTCCAACTGCCGCGGTCTTGTCACCTGCCTTGCCGGGGCGAAAAAAAATAAACTGCACAATGACAACCTCTCCTCCACCGGACACTGCTGCGCACCGTGTCCCCGCTGCAAATACGGTAACACTGAAACCTTCTCTGTCTCAATGGGAAACAAATGCTGTTTGTTTTCTCTGCACATCTCTGCCTGTACCTCTGCCCATCTATCTGCTTCTGTGCCGACCGCCGTGCTCTTGGATCACACCACTGCTTCTGCGGTAAACAAACAACACCCCGCATACCTCTCGATCATTCTGTCATCTGTGGTTTGTGATCGGCGCGTTCTTCTGTCCCTCTCAAACCTCGGGCTTCCCCGTTCCTCCCCATACTTTTTAATCCACCACGAATGCCTGAATAATTGAATGAATGAACGCCTGATTGCCGTTTTCGGGGTCCCTGTTGCGTGTCTTGGGTCGTGGCGTGTGTGTGTTTGAATATGTCTCTGTGGACTTCTGCCTGCCATTGTCATGTCTCGCCTTGCCTCGCCCGGCGACCGTAAAGAAATCGATTCGCCTGCGAGAAGAAGCGCTGGCTAAGGAGCAGGTGCAACCTAAGAGCAGCCAGACCAGCGCTGAGAAATTGCGTAAGATCTTAAAAGAGGAGAAGAGGTGAGTTGGCTCTGATCCTTTTAAGGTATGGCAGGTAAATGTACTGCAGATTAAGGCATGTAGGTCATCACATAACTTCAAACATCCGCTGTTTTACGAGGATAAAATTTTCAGTGAGTGTCTTTTCTACAGGATGAAGAAAAAACGGAAGCGATCAGCCTCTTCCTCTTCCTCATCCTCCGCTTCCTCCAGGAGGAACTCCTCCTCCTCTTCATCATCGTCCTCCTCTCGCAGGAGGTCTAAGAAGAAGAAAAAGAAGAGGAGGAGGTCTGAGCGGGGAAGTAAACGCCATCGCAGGATCTCCTCAAGGGAGAGCAGGAGGAGTGAGGAGAGTAAGAGCGACAGGAAGGAGGAAGAGGAGGACGAGGTGGAGTGGTATCCCGCTCCTCCCAACACCACCGGCACCTTTCTCAACCAGAAGGGTGGCCCGAGGTTTGGTGACAGGGATGAGGAGGAGTTAGAGGAGAAGGACGCTGAAGAGAGAAGAGTCAGTCAGCTGTATTCTTTGTCGGCAGCTTCAGACGACGAAGAGTCTGACTCTGCACGCAGAGAGAGGAAGAGGAGGGACAGAGAGGAGGGCAGGACAAGGAGAGGGAAAAGCAGTCGAAGCCCAGAAAGAGCGGAGCAGATGAGCAAGAGCAGAGAAAGGAGGGATAAGAGTAGGGAGAGAGGGAAGGAGGAGGACAGGAAGGACAGGAGAGACAGTGACTCCAGGAGGAGGAGGAGCTTAGACGAGAACAGAAAGCGGAAAGTATCCTGCTCGTCGGCTGAGTCCGAGTATTCACGGAAATCCAATCTCAAATCTGAATATTTAGGAAACTCTGGTTCTGCGTCCAAACACGTGGAGAGTAGGATGAGACACGACTCTTCAAAGAACTCCAGGTTTGAGAGCAGAGGGCGGGAGGACATGGGTGAGGTAGACGAGGCAAAAATAGAGAGGGACGGTAGAAAGGGGAAAGAGGCAGAAAGCAGCAGGTCAGAGGGAGGGAACAGCAAAACATCAGAAGGTGATGGAAACCATAGCAAACAGAGTGGTTTGACCTCAGTGTCAGGAGGAGGGCCGACAAAAAACCTCCCTTCTAACCTGCTGGATATTTTCAATCAGATTGCCCAGTTTGAGAAGGAGAAAGGAGTCAGGCCAAAATAATAACTCGAAACCAAAAGTCCAGAATGTGCCCAATACCTGTGAACCAAGACTTTGAAAGGGACGTGTGTACCACAAATTCATTCATTCTGAACTGTACATCAAGAGAATACTGCCGAAGCAATGGCCAAATGTGTTGTTGACTGAATGTCCCCAGCTGTTGTAAGTTGCCTTCAGTGTTAGAGAAAAAGCTTGAGTCATTTTACTTTGAAATGTCTTTTTCTTTCTGGTCGATTCCATGCCTGTGAGCGGCTGCAGTAGTTGTCGGATAATAGCTGGTCAAAATGTATAAATGTTGATCTGAATGGGTTGAAACTTCAAATCAGTACTTTCCCAAATGATGTGATAACATAATTGTAACATATTAGTGTATTTCAAGAGAGGGACATTTTCCACTTACTATACCTTATTGAAAAATATCTTGTGTAAATATGACAGTGTCAGTGATGACAGATACTACATCTTTTGTATTTTGTGCTAATTTCTCCATTTAGAGGTCATTTTTGTGTACATTTTGACTAGTTATGATGTTATTCAACACACCTCACGTCACATCGGTTGCTGCAGGTTTTAATATCTGCTGTGTTCATGTTTGGTTCAGATTTTCTGTTAAAGAAGCCTTATGTTTACGGCCTTGTGCCATTTTATGCATTCTGTCTGTGGCCTGTTAAATCTTTTCCTCAACAACCCGACTGTTAATACTGCAGTGCTTTTTCAAGCTTTACACGACGCAGATGTTGTGTTCAAGCACATTTCTCCAGTAGTAAAATAAACTCAGTTGACTCAAAGGATTTCATTGAAGTTCTCGTGATTTTTGTTTGAGATTTTGAGAGACCCAGCACTACTGTTGTGTAAAAAAAAAAAGGTTTAAGGTTGTCACCCATGTACCCAATGCTGATAGACCAGAAGTATTGAGCATCCTTGTCTTTAATTCCACCAAAGCAACAATATGAAAATGTCACTGCCTCCCCCAGGCAGGATAATGAGACCCTCATAGACTGAACCTGAAAGATTATTATTTATTATATAGATAATTTAGAACTGAACTAAACTAAAATTATTCAATTTTTTAAAAAAGAACATTTATATTATATCATGTTTATTTACCATTTACTAAGCTTTTGTCACATTATTTCACACTGTTATGCTTCTTTTTGTTGAAAAAAAACTCCTACTAGGCATTGTCCAATTTAAGAGAGAAATTATTCTCAGTGAACACTGCTCCAAGCAGGGCAGCACCCGCTGGTAACCAAAATGAAAAGTGTGTTTTGGGGCTCTGCAATGCACTCTGAAGAGATTTTCACAAACTGAAGTCATTTTCATTCAAACCAAGACCAACACAAACATATTCAGCCTGACGCTACAGCATGAGGCTTCAAAGGCCAAATGGTTGTTTTACCTTTAGAAGAGTCAAAGCTCCAACTCGATGGCTCCACAGAGCTTGCATATTCAAGGCCACAGTCCATGATGATGTAAATGCAACAGTGCTGAAAACCTACAGTCAAACTTGGTGGTGGAAATATTCAGCTGTGGGGCTGTTTCAAGTGACTTGCACAGGATCAGCTTCACACCTGCCAGAGAGAAATGCCACTGTATTTTGCAGAGGCATGCTACCCCTTCTGGCTCAGTAATAAGTGTGGGAGAGGATTCATTTTCCAGCAGGATATTGATCCTGAACATGCATGGAAGCTACTGTATACCAGGCCTGTTTGATGTCCAAGGAAGAGCAAGCACTGACCGGCTCGTGTGGCTTTCCCTTCACAGTCACTAGACCTAAACTTTGCTGGAGAAAATTGGGAAGTCCAAAAGTGAAAAGAGGAAATAGGCCGCAACATCACAAGAGACTGATTTCAGATACTGTTAAAGGGTTGGTTTGGCCAAATAACAAAATAAATATACTGTCACATGTTTCTCTTGTGGTGTCTAGCCATGTTTGTAGTTTGGGTTTTATTTGCCCTTGTCTGAGATACCACCATTAGTCTCCACCCAAATGCAATATAAAGGAATGGGATTTTGTTGGTGGCGCTCAAACTATCATCACCAATTCCTTACATGTGAATTGTTTCTTTGATACAAAGTAGTTTCACTGAAGGATACCACAGTATGATGTGTGTATTATCTGGGGTGTTGTCTTGGTAAAGACATGCTACTGCTAAGTTTCGAGCCGTGCTAACGATATCTTTCGAGGCATGCCAATGTTGGCTGTCCTGTTGGTGCCTTGGTTTGTGCTGAAATACCTCAAAAGTTATCAGATGGAATGCCATGAAATTTGTACAGACATTCGTGGTTTCCAGAGGATGAATCCTATTGACTTTGGTGATCCTCTGACTTTTCATCTGGCTCCACCATGAGGTTGACATTCCTGCTTCAGAGGAAAATATCTTGACAGCTATAAGATGGATTGCCATTGAATTGGCTACAGAAATTCAAGGTTCCCAGAGGATAATTTCTGATGATGTTGGTGATCCACTGACGTTTTCTGTAACGCCACCAGACGTATCCTGTTACCACTTCTAACTTCTTGATGTTTTTTTTTTATATAGTTTTTACAAACTATCAGATAGATTGTCATAAAATTTGGCGTATTGCACTTTCATCAACATTCATGGCCCCGGAGGATCTTGCAGCATTATCTGGTCAAAATGTTTTTACACAACACAACAACACAGATTTTTTTAACCAATATTTTTGTGATCAAATCCCTACAACACAAATGACTTTCTCATCAACCTTAGTTGGACTTTGTGTTTGGAGCTGGTAAGCAAATGTAAGCATGCTAAGATACAAAGTTAAGACAGTACTTATTTTACCTGCTACGTATCAACATGTTTGCATTGCATTGCAAGTATGTTAGCTTGCCTACATTACCATTTAGCTCAAAGTATTGCTGCGCCGAAGTCCACAGAGACTTAACAATCATTTACACCTCACCTGAGCTCATGTGACAGCTCCCAATGACTGTTGCTCATTTGACCTCAGGTGACCCCAACAACTAACGACTACCATTACAAAGCCAGGAGCACTAACAACTCAAGCGGTATCGACCTTGATAACAACCCCACAGAGGTTAAATACTAGGGACTCCCAACCAGTCAGTTAGAACTGAAGAAACCCCTTGGGTGGAAAGCAAGTTTTCAAATTCCTGCATCCAAGTCCAGGTGCCCTAGATTGAGCCCTCCTCAGAAAACCATGACCAGACACCAGCCTCACAAGGCTGCTAGCATGACTGGATTTTGTTATTTTGAGCAGCTTCAGGAAAGCTCCAACACAAGTGAGTAAGAGGGCCTGAGGAGGAGAACATGAGCTTCTGGCAGTGGAGCTTTAGAGCTGGCTGTTAATTTCCATCGTGTTTAACTCTTAAAGAGTCCAGACCTGTCCAGACTTTTTTGACTGGGGTGGCATGAAGTAGGTGTATCTGCATGCACGCACACACATCAGAATACTATTAATTTACCATATCTCATATCTACTTTAATTACATACTCTACAGTAACAGTAACACTTTAGACTTGTGTGTTTTGTGATTGAAAAGATAAGTAGTCCTACTACCAATCACAACACAACAGAATGACACAATACAAATGGTATAAAGCTCCCAGGTTTATTCTTTGAGTCCTCAAAAAGGAAATTGTTCCTCCATAAGAAGGCTAGATACGAAAGAAAGTAATGCACATTCAAAATACTTAGCAAACTGTTCCAACTCAGGTTCCACCTCTCACTGGGCAGATAGCCAATCATACTTCAGGATAATGGGGTGGCCAGTCAGATTTCAGGGGTGGCACAGTGCCACCCCAGGCCACCCCCTGGACATACCCCTGTGCCTAAACGCATCTGGTTGTCTCCCATCCTTTAACTTAACAAATGGAACCCAGTGTGGCAGTATGGCTCATTGGTGCTTAAGCTAGTCTGTATCATACATTTGATTAAATAACTAGACACACACACACACACACACAAACACACACACACACACACACACACCAGTGGCTGCATGACCAGCTGTGTGTCGCCCTGTGCCAAAGTAGCTTACTTCAGGCTTAACTGCCAACCTCTCGCTTTCCTCCTCCATCATTACTGGTCCTATCATCAGTCATGCAGTGGAGAGGCTGCATGTCCCAGTCTATCTTGTTAGGGCAGATTAACCACTAATATACAGGCAGTAAAGAAGCCTTTTCATCTAATACTGTACACACAGACTCCTGATCCTGTCCTTCCTGTCTCAGACGCCTGACATCTTAATCTTTATAAATACTGACTACAGGAGACCCTGCAGTCGTTGCGCTGGTCTCACTGAGTGCTCACTCTGTGGGTCATCATTAGTCCTATAAAGAGGCACTGTGGGAGTTTTTGGTCCTGAGCAAGACGCATCACTGAGCACATGGATTACCCTGCTGCCATTGTGCTGCCTAAAAATTACGGACTGCAGCCTGATTTTGCTCCATACTTTCAATTATAGTTGTCAAACACTGGATACAATAAAAATAGAAAGCACAAAGAAACACATGGGCAGTACAGTGAGATCTGGTTTTCTCTCATAATGGCAAAAACATAGTGTTCATACAGATTTTTTATACATTAATTCTAATGTTTTACCTTGACATACCTTTTCCAATAAAATGTATATGTCGATACAATGACAAAAATGTTGTATTTGAGCCTTTAAAGAAGCATTTAACAACTAGTTTTAGTGGGAGAGAAAATCTGATGTTGTTAAGATGTCTATGAAACCAGACCTGTACCACCAAGTAATAAAAAACTCTATCAGTCACCACAAATTCAGCGTTACTAATTAACAAGTCAAACTTCGCAAAATTGAGGACAATATCACAACTGAGAGTCCTTCCATTAAGATTATCGAGAGGCCTACAAGTCTCTCCTCAAATGGTTATATGTCTCCTTGTGTTTCAGCTAGACTGTCTTCTGTTTGCCATCCGTTATTTTTCAGAACTGTATTCAGCAAAAAATGTTGTTAATTCACCGTTATCACTAGAATTGTTACCAAACGGAGCCACTGATTAAAAAAAAAATATATATTGTGCTGTATTGAGCTCTAATTAATAATTTATGGTCACTTAACAGGAATACAGTGCAAGCTCCTTATATTCAGAAACCTTTTAAACTAGTTTTAACATTCATATGTACATTGTAGGGTCTGAGATGAACCATATAATTTAATGATGCTGTATAGTAACCATACATGTCTGTGAGAGAGACAGCTTTCTCTGACCCTCTGAGCGTACACACTTAAATGTTTCAAAGCGACGGAAAGAAACAAGTTCCTCATCACTCTACAGATGCATAAGATTTGCAGTTCTGTATCTGTCCACTGGAGGGCAGTGGTACACTGTCCGAGGACCCCAGCAGTGGCTTTCAGCACAGACAGCAGAACACAGCAGCCTTCACCCATCCATACTGATGCAGCTGCCTGCCTTTGTTTAAGAAAGAAATTGTATTTTACATGAATTTAAGTTTCGATCCACCTGTGAGTTAATCTGAAGCAGGCAATGCGGTTCATTATGATTAGTTGCTTTCATAAAGATGCAGCCTTTGTGGTAATTTTTAGCAGGGGTGCTGCTAGAAAATCTGGCTTCCGTAAACATATATTTCAATTGGGACCCTGAATCAGGAATATTAAATACTATCTTATGATAAAGAAATATCCAGGGCCCCTGTCCAACTCTGGGGCCCCCTTTTTACCTCCACTCAACACATCACACCAGCTCATAAGATTTATTTGGTAACTTTTGGCTGCAAGAAAAAATGCAAAATCGAGGGAAACAGTGTTTGTGATTTTGATTTATTGCCAAAACATAAACATAAGATTCATCACAGTCCTTAAATACATTTCTAAAGATTTTATTATTAAAATTAGAATACAAATTAATAATGAGAGATTTTTAAAAACGTTAAACGTTCAAATGATGTGTACAGCAAACACTGCACCAAGGAACAATACATCAGAACATAATTCTAAGAAAATCCACTAACGCTGAATCAGTTCGTGGTTTTGTCAGCAAAATGTCAGTGGATTGTGAAAAATGCCCATCACAATTTCCCAGAGCGAACAGTGTCATATTCACTTTACTGTCACGTAAGACAAAGAAAAGCAGAAAACTACTGAACAGAACATTTATAGGGACATGTCATAATTTGTATCAGACTCAAATGATGAAAATACATAAAGCAGAACAGTGGTAGATTTGCATCAATGTAGCGGTGGGTAAAGCAGCATGTATCGGACTGATGCACCTTATAGGTATGAGTCAATGACAAATGTCTTTCTTGTATATATCAGTCATTTTTGAGGGTATGGCTCTTCAAGGGAAAGTGAAATAGTGCTTTTCTGAGGACAGACCAGCTGTCTGTTGCTGTTTGTTTACCTCATGAAGGAGGACACAGTTATCTTTGTGTTTACTCTTCATCACTCATCGTTTAGGTAACGCATTAACTCATCCAGGGGCGAGCACACACGTTACCGTACACTATATTTGAGGCGCAGAGACACCTCGTCACTGTCCTTTTCTGCAGACCTGAAGGACTTCATTTCTCTGGGAGGTTAAATCCTGACCCTGCACTGTTGCAATAAGCTGAGAGTGAAAAGGTAGAGGTGGAAAAAGAAAAGAAAGAACGGCAGAGGGAGGGAGCGGGCCATGACTGCTGGAGGGAAAAGAATTAGAAGACCTTTAGTCCTTGGAGGTGTGGGTATCTCCACTAGTTCGGGAGGTCAGCGGCAGCAGCTGTCCTGCTTGACCGACTCTGATGAAGCTGCAGATTCTCACCTTCATGAATCATCCCGCTCCATTCTCCTCCTCGTCCTCCTCCTCCTCTGCTCCTACCTGGACTCCTTTTCACAAAGAGAGGGGATTCCTCCTCTTAGGCCTCTTTCTTCAGCAGTGAAGCAATCAGACTGTTGAACACGCAGAAGGAGATGAGACATTTTAAATTAGTGTTAGGAGAGGGGGAGAGAGAGAGAAGGGGAAAATGACATTTTTCATTTTCTACAATAAAAGGTACTACATTGAATTCTCGGAGCATGACAATACGGCGGAGTAAGTAATGGAATAGGAGCAGACGTGGTGTCTGTGTGTTAGTGGATAATGAGGAATTTAAAGATGTACGGTCCTCTGCTGCCATTCAATCAGACTCTCACCCTGTCGCTGGCGCTGGCCCTCGTCTCAGCGCTGTCACAATACTGCACAGAGACTCAAACTTCCTCCACGGGGAGACACACTTTTCAAATCATTTCCGCAGTCATCCAGAACTGGTCCTCGGGGGGCTTTGGCCATCAGCTCATCCAGTGGTGAAGCAAGTTTTTTCAGATTCTGTACTGACATAAAAGTACTAATACCACACTGTACAAATACTCTGTTAGACCTAAAAGCTCTGCAGTGAAAAATGTTACTCCTGTAAAATTATCTAAGTACAATCAGGAAAATGTGCTTAATGCAGAAAATGCCCCCTGTGACTGTTAAACTGTTACATATCCATACTGTTACTACTCATGCATTAGTAGCGTTGTAGGTGGTTGAGGTTGAAGTTTGAACTAGTTTGCGTAAGATTGCAACTAATGATCATTGTCATCACTCATTTCCTGATTATTTTCTCAATCGATTGATTGTTTGCTTTGTAAAATTTATGAAAACATTCAGAAATGACTTTACAGTTGCCCAAAGCTCGAAGTGACACCTTCACAGGACTCGAGGCTCAAAGTACTCCACAAGTACCTCAAATTTGCAAGTACAGTACTTGAGTAAATGTACTTAGTTACAGTCTACCGCTGAGCTAATCAAGCAAAATGCGCGCTTTTGCTATCCTGCTAACCCACTCGGCTACAGTATTTGTCCAGACAGCTTCTACAGTGTGGTGACCAGGGCCTGATTACCAGCATGGCACAGTGGGCCCACTGAGGGCCCCCAAGACCACTTACTAATAAGCATACCAGCCCCTAAATCAGACTCGGGCTAGTGAGTTTTCGTTTTTTGCGTTAAAGTCTGAACCAAGGGTCATGTTTTTCTTACATTGTATAAACTTGATCCAGTTCGGTTTGGTTTCACGTTGCTGTTACATGAGTGCAAGAACTTAACATGACACCTTCGTGGCTTACGACAGCGTGTTGTCAACTCAGCGGGTAGATGTTGATTGCCGTTTGAATTAATGTAGGAACAAATTAATTTCTTTTCCTTTCCACTGCGGTAGTATTATTATGGCTTTGCTACCAGCTACTTGTTTGAATTCAGCGAATGATCGTCCACGTTCTCTCTCTCTCATTCCCTCCAAAAACGCCTGCAAAGTGTTCGTATTATTATGAGTTACATTTATAATGTCATCTGACCAGATTTCAATTAAAAACTGAACAATAGCTGGCTGTTTGGTCCAGACTGCAGTCTGGGGGAGGTTTCACACTTGTAATTTTGGTTTGGATCAAACTGAGAAGTCTGAAAGTCCCAACCAAATGAGTTAGGTGTGAAAGGCCCTTTAGTTTAAGTGTGTATCTGTTGAGTGAGCTGGTGCCACAAGTGCTTAATTAGCCATGTGTAGCTGGAGTTTCTGATGGCTCCTGGAACCTATTTTGACTGGGGAACAAATCATCTGTCAAGAGGCCATGAATTACCGATGTCGCAGACGATGAGGAGCTCAAAAAGACCAAATAAAACAAAACAGAGAGTCAGAAAAAAACAAACTGCCAAAGAAAATCATTCCGACAGGTGAGCGCGAGCATGAGGTAGAAAAGCTACACAAATGAGGGATATAGAGTACTTTGTGATGAAGTATTTCCTTTAGAGAGAAAAGGCTTCAGGGATGAAGACTATACTGACGACTATACCTCTGTCTGCAGTAACAGAATCTCTGGAGGTCTTTATCAACATGACTGAATGTGTATTGTACCTTCAAAAAACCTTGTTGGAAAATGGGGACCATCTAATAACCAGGGTGTCTGTGTCAAGATAGAAAAGGTCCATATTCTGTCCTAATAATTGTGTTCTGTTGAAGGATAATCTGGGCCGACGATCCATAAATCAAAACAAAATGTCTTTCTTTCGGTGGAGGAAGTATTCAGATCCTTTACTGAAATAACAGAACCAGGAACACACACCGTAAAAACACTTAGATGCTTTTTGTAGCAGTGATTTAAACAGTCTGTTCATGTGAGAATCCACCTCTATTTCTAATTCTTATTGTTCGTGTACATAATGGATGAATATTAGCGCCCCACATGTTTCCCAACACCCCCACATAGCAGCTATAAGATGGTAAAAAAGCACATTTGAAGTCTCTTGTAATCCAATATGTACTTTGCTTTGTTCCACACGCTCATGTTATTGGGCTCTCATCCAGGAGAAGCTACCATGGGGGGTCTCAAACAACCTGAGGAGGAGTTTACAAGTAAAAATCACAAATTGCTCATTCCATCCCTTCCTTTGAGGCTGATTTGTGTGCTTTTTTTGAGTCCCGATTTTTTAATTTGACTGTTTTATGTCATTGATTTGAACTATGTCATCCTCTGTTTAGAATAGCTGTAAATATGGTTTTCAGATAGATTTCAGATGTAAAGTCAAACTAATTTGCACCTGCTCTTGCACTAAATCAGCTGTGGGTTGCTGATCCTAGCACAGCAGTGTACATGCAGAATATATATGGATATGTTTGTACAAACATTATTCCTTCTTAAACTAGATGCAGCGGGCATCAAATGGTGAAGCGTGTCAACACAATAATATGTCTTCAGGGTTTTTCTTCAGTCCTCACTCTCTATGATAATAGTAACCATAGTATTTGTAAACTATAGTATATCATTTAGAAACATTACGTAGCGACATCACAAAGCGGCATAGTAATTTCAACTTCAGCCCTGGAGCATAAAGAAAACCTGTCAAGCACAGGAGGGCCAATTTTCACAGGACAGAAATATTCTTTACTGTTACAACTATAAACACTGTTTTGACATAATTGCTGCCCTGAGAGTTCACAAAGTGGAGAGTGAACCCTCATTTATTAGAGTCTTAACATCCCCCACGGGGCCGTTTTCCTCCCTGTGAGCAGTCATTAGAAAGCACACTCGCAGCAGGATGCCCCAAGACAAAATGTAAACATCATTGTTTGCTGTGTGTCCTCTGGGTTGTTCCTCACAGCCTAATGGCATAATGCGTCTGTTATTTCTTTCATTCGGTTTCCGAGGAGGCATTCAGCGTTCTTTGCTATGTGTGCACTGTAATGACTTTTCTGTAATATAAAATGCGCAAAGCTTAAAACATTGTTTTTGCGATCCAGTTTTGACAGAAGTATTGTCAGTAGGTGAACACTCTCTTCTGTCTATCCGAGCAGCCAGGCAGTTTTTACATCCACACAATGTCAGGATGTCACCTTCGAGTGTTCAATTCACTTCCAATTTAGACCCCCCCCCCCCCCCCCCCCCCCCCCCCCCTACTTAATGAGTTCCAGTGTGGATGTTGTTGTTGTTGTGTTTTTTCTCCACTCATTATTGAATCAGAGCGATGAAGAGGCATGGGGTTCAGGTTGGAGAGAGGTTGTGGAGCCAGCCATCAGAACATCCTTCAGCTTGCGTGGATAAAAAGGATGAATGTTCTGGAAGTGTTCAAGGCCAAAGTGAGAGATGAGAGGAATCTGTTGATTTGCTAATGGAGCAGAGGTGGCAGAGAACATACAGCACCATGTGTACAAAAACACTCCTGCTCTGGCCTCTTTTTTTTTTTTTTTTTTTTTTTTTTTTTTTTACCCTTTTTACACCCAGCCTGCATTCTCTCCCCTCCTTTCCCAATTTTGCTTTTCTCTCCCTTTTTGTCCATGTATAGATAAATATTCTAGTCACCTCTTATGACTGATATTTTCCAAGCCTTCAGCATTCAATTGTTACATCCTCAGCTACTCTGAAGATGCAGGGACAAGCACATTGTACACCCAAAGGAAATTTCCTTCCAACAACAAAATTACACTTGGATACAAAACAAGCACGCACGCCCAAGTATACAAATGTATGCTGGAGCACACACTTGCATACTCCCACTGGTACACCGGTGCATATTAGCATACACGCAGACAGACACACATACAAATAGACGTTCTCACAAAGCTGGCAAATTCCATTACACTTCAAAAACTCCCCCTAAAAAAGGATTTGGGTTAATTTAGTAAACACAGGGTCAGAGCTGCCACAAGAGCTGAGAGGAGGTGAGGTGTGTGTGCCCAAGCTTCAGTCTGCGTGTTTGCATATGTGCACGTGCATGTGTGCATGGATGTGTGTGTGTGTGTGTGTGTGTGTGTGTGTGTGTGTGTGTGTGAGGAAGAAACGCTGACTGTGTGAAGCAGAGTCCTGGCAGCAGCAGCAGCAGCAGCAGTCTAAACCCAGCCACTCTCTCCAGAGATAGCGGTTCTTTCTCATTTGCTCTGGCCCTATTTTAATAATAGCTGTGCATAAGTAATTTCTAAAAGGCCAGGCAGGCACATGGGCGTGGGTGGGGGGAAATTAAACTCATTTTATCTGTGAGCAGGTGGATTCCTATTTATCATTAACATGCATAGAATTTGCACAATGTTATTTCTTGCTGCTGCTACTGATGGAACGTCATCCAAATAATGTCGGAGGAGGGTCTGCCTTTTTTTCCCCTCTTTTTTTTTCGCTTATGCTGGAGTGAAATTCATAGATAAAAGTACTAGGGGTTTTTTTCTCACAATTTTCTGCAAACGGAAACTAATTCTGGGAAGCTTCTTATTACAGTGCCGGCTCATTTGGTTTGCATTAAAAGGGGGACAGGAGCGACATTAGGATTTCTGCCAGATTTCCAGGAGATGCTCCAACATTTGCTCTTATATCATTAGTAACGCCCCTCTCCCCCTCTCTACGTACAGAAGCCCTTTTCCCCTTTAAACTTGCATTAAACAATCTCTACTCATTATTGGCCCAATAATAAAACTGGAATATATTTGACTTCCTGATTTAGATCCTATCAAAATATTGGAATGTAAATGTGTAATTTTGAACGCATGATATGGAGGTTAATAATTGCTGGATAATCTCTGTGTTATTTTAGCATAATTCAGCAGCAGGATTATTTGTCATTTTTTTTAAGTTAGGATTTTGCTTTTTAATTTGCTTTGGATTGTTAATCTTTTTTTCTTATGGAATGATTGGAGCTGTTTCTGGTTTATCCAATTTTGGCCTGAAAACCCACTAAAATGTGTTATTGGCAAATATATATGTGTATATATATATGTGTGTGTGTGTGTGCGTGCGTGCGTGCGTGCGTGCGTGCGTGTGTGCGTGCGTGCGTGAGTGCGTGTGTGTGTGTGTGTGTCCCAAAACCCAAAGATATTCAGTTTACAATGATATGAAGGAAAGAAAAGCATCAACTCTTTTGGGAAGCTGAAGTTGCCATTTTTCACAAAAAAATGTAAGCATTGTTTGAAATATGCTGCAGTTGATCAGAGTAGTTGCTCTAATTTGTATCATCTATTTTTCTTGTTCTTGTGATTATTACCTAATCGCATCTGTTCTTATATCTGTAAAGCGCCTTTTAAACTTCAAAAGCAAAGACCAAACCCCATCTAACTGGCACTTCTGCATCCCTTCCTGTCATCTCTGCATCCACGTCCATGTTGTTGTCATGTAGTGGAACAGCATCACACGCCACACTTTGCAGAGGGGGATCATGGGAGATCCGTCTGCAGTCGGGATTAGACTTGCCGTTACGGGCGATGAGGAGCGAGATGATGATGTGTGTCTCTGTCTCCTTTTCTCTCCCGTGACAAATAACAGCATGGCAGCTCATGGCAGCCTCACAGCCCCTGACAGCCATCCAAGCAGCCAAGCAGGCAGGCAGTCAGCCATTGTTTTGTAATGTGTTTCACTCTGCCAGCGCTGATCCTTGCTAAGGTACTTACCACGCCATTGTTGTCTAAGTATGCTATTTTCTGGCTGGGCACCTCCACTATAGAATAGGGTGCTTTTTCCCCCCTTTCTTTCTTTCTTTTTTTTTTTTTTTCAAAAGAGAGGTTTGTTACAGTCACCGTCATGCTAATCCTGGTGTGTGATATGTATATGTGTCAACACAGAGAAAGAGAGAGGGAGAGAGGGGAGTCTTAACCCAACAGACAAATGGTGTGAATGGCAGAGAGACAGATAGACAGACAAGTCCCATTCACTCCACACTGTCCTCCATGACACCAAATTACTGTTTATCAAAATGAGACGAGCAGTATAATAAGGATACTTTAGGAGTGTATCGTCTAATGCGTCTTGAATGTGTACAGGCCTTATGGCATTTCTGCAGAAACATTCAGCCGGCAGTCAGATTAACAGAGCAGGTCAGAGGAGGACTTTAGCTGCTGCAATGATTGATTATTACTTTATATACAGTCCGAACAGTGATCCTAGGGTAAAGTAAGACGCTTTTGCGATGCAATATGACATGCATATTTAAAATTGGAAAAAAAGAACAGTGCCATGGAAACCTAATGTTTGGCATTTTGTGAAATGTGGTTATTTACTTTCTTGCTGAGGGTTTGATGAGAAGATTGATACTCATGTTTGTACAAGAATTATGGAGCTACAGCTGGAAGTCAACTATCTTAGCTTAGCATAAATACTGGAGACAGGTGGCAACATCTGGCCTTGATCCTTCCGAAAAAATGTACATACCAGCATCTCTAGAGGACCTGGCCAAGAAATTGTCCTGCATATAACCCCCATTAAAACCATGAGGTGTCATTTTTATGCCTCGTTATAAATAAAGAAGGCCTTTTGGCAAAAATGTTCACCTGGATGCAATGATGAGCTGATTAAATTTTGGTAATCGAAGGTCAACTCCATCACTCAGGAACACACATTTCACATTTGGTCAGACACTGAATTGGTGACACTAATGTTAGGCATCCACCTTAAAACTGTGCTGATTGTACAGATCTTCTGTGCTGCCGGGTTGAAGATGTGTGTGAAGCATCCGCGTTTTCCAGTTTGTAGCTTCTTTGCAGCAGCATCCATATTTGAAGCATTGTAGTCCAGCACAAGCTCATTGGTTCTGCTGATATTGAGCTTCAGGTGATTGTTGCTGCACCATGTGATGAAGCTCTCCATCAGTCCTCTGTTCTCCTCCTCATACGTGTCAACATGGTGAGAACTTCCATTTTACCCAAAAATACTCAGTGTCAATCTTCTCATTTAATTCTTGAAGAGCAAGCAAATAAGCATATTTACCAAAATGTCAAATGCTTTAAACACTGTAAAGCTAAAACAGTATAGGTGAATCTAGCTGTATTGTTTTCTTCTGGTCTTCTTAGCAGTTAGTGGTTAGCATTTAGCATTAGCATTAGCTAAATGGTAGCATCGGTACTGGCCACTACCTGGAGCATCTCCTAAACAGGCCTGGGTCAGTTGAACGTGGCAGTGCTGTTTGGATTGTGTAGGAGCAGTGTGAACTGGCACTAGGGGGGGTGACTCTGGGACGCCGGAGTTCACCGCCTAGCCTCCTGGAGGCGTAGTGGGTCTAAGTAGGCGAAACACCGTTGAACGGAGGTTTCCACCTGATGACCCCCAGAGACGTGTTAGGAATCACTGCTCTTTGGCATGTATAGAGGCAGGTTAGGGCTCCAAGGTTCTTCACTGAGAATGAATCCTCTTTTTGAGCACAAGTATCTTGTGTTTAAATTAACTAAAAAAAACTGAACCGTCAGTGGGTTTACAAACTCATGCTGTGTGGCTGAACATCGTTCAAACCCACATAACTTTATCTTAAATTATTGTGGAGATTCAAAACTTTCCAAAAACATCAAAAACGTCACGCTGAATTTGGAGGAAATGTGCATAAAATGAAGCCCTCGAGGTTTATTATATTTCAGTTGATATAATGGTGCAGCCATAAAAATCATAAAGTCATGAGTTTTAATATTTCATTCAGTGTAAACATTATATGGATTCAATAATGAGTTGGCTAACACAGATTACATATGCTCCTGTCAAACAGTTTGGAATTCATCATTCTTCTAACCTTAAAGCCACTTGAGAGGAAAAAGTGAAAACTTGTATGTCAAGGAATAAACATGTCAGTTAAAACCTGTCTGATCAGGACTGTAGCCATTTTTCTAGAAATAATAAGGTATGAGTCAATCATCACAACACCCCCTCCTTCTATTAATTTTTCCTCTAGCCACTTAAAAGATTTGTGTCGTTTTCATATTAATTCAAATGTTCTATTGTTATTTTAAAGTTTGCTCCACAGTGCCAGAATATACTTGTGCAGCAATACCAAAAATCTTTTTCTTGTTAGGTTTTACCTCAAAACAGCTACAAGTAGGAATATTGACTTTTAAACAGCTGATCATGTGTAATTTTGTAAAGTAGCAGAACCTAAACTCCTCAGGCAGTTAAAGTCCCCGAGCTCTCAGAGACATATACAGACGACAGTGTTTGCTCTTGATGCAGCATTGATGACATTTTAACTGCTGCACTTCTCTCTGTTGTGTGATGTATCACTGCACAATCTCCACTTTATTAATCATCCCTCTGAGACCCTTTATTTTTCCATTTCTGGTTAAGTGTGCTTATTTCGCTCGCCCATTCTGACGATGGAACAGAAAATCTGTGGGAGCATTAATAAGCCTAATATAGAAACATATTTGAACCCTGGTCCTCCACTAAGTAGATTATAAACATTTATTATAGCATGTTATCATAATATCCTGCACAGCATATTGCAAAACTTCTGTGGGCCAGTTTTTCTCCCGGTGCAGTAGAAGATCATAGTTAATTCAGCAGCGTTATGGTAATGTAGAGGTCCCTATCGGTCCCGGCATCACACATACTAACAAGCTTAGGATAAGCCCAGCCTGGAATGGTATGAGGTTTGAATTTCTGGAACCACTGCGGTCTCTGCAGCCAAATCTCACTTCAGCAGAAACCAGTGGGGTGATTCCTCTGCTTAAAAAATTAGTGCTAGTGCATATATTTTTTTTTGCAAGGAAAGGAGGTTTGGTACCTTGCGAGGAGAAAAATGCACTGTATGTAGAAAAAAAATATTTTAAGGATGGCAAAAATCGTCTTGAGAGGGCTAATCAGCTGGCTACTCTGAAAAGCCTGTAATGTGCATTAAGAGATTTATACACAGCGCAGAGGAAAAGCCTCACAACATTGTTGACTCATTTAAAGATGCCAACATCTCAACTTTGTGCACTGCTAACAAATGCACACATGTTAAGTTGGTGTACTCTGCACTTCTCCTGTCTCTGTAAATCGCAGTGTATCTGCCATAAGCATGTTATGCCCCAGGGCTCATCAGTACCATGTGATCCCAGGCAGGGCTGCCACTGTGAGACAACATGCTAAATCCTGTTTGTGAGACTTGGCTGCTCTCAGCTCTTAGACTAATCTAACCACCCTCAACCTCGAGTGCAGGAGAGGAGCGTCTGTCGATCCGAGCAGAGAGGAGAGGAGGGGAAGAAAGGTGCTGAAAAGAGCGCAGAGCCATTTGCATTATTGTGCCTTCGTATTTTTCCCATCAAGGCAAAACAGGGTAGTTTGCAAATGAAAAGTGCAAAGTTTGTTTTCTTCGTAGCACCTGACAAGCAAACAGCAACATATTTGTATTGATACTGAGATGCGGTAAAACTTGAAATAATAACATGATGCAAACTGCAACTGTGAACGAGAACTTTCACATTTTCATGGAGCTGAGGTACATTTATAATAGTTTCCAGTACTGGTGGAGGTAGTGACTCAGGTGTGTCTTGCAGAAAATTGACTAAATGCACAAAAGTGCTTTAGTGAGAAAAAAAATGTGAATTTACTATACATGAAAAGGTAACTAACAAAGTGGCCATGAAGCTGATTGTGTGGCCTCACGAGTCATTAATGGTGGCTTTAGTGCTAATTGCATAAGGACAGCGAGACTGCTTTCAATTCCCATCATTCAGATCACCCAGGCCTCTTTTAATGTTAGCACCACAGAAGAGCTGCTCCTGAGCAACATAACTGAAAAAACCGACACGAATGACTGCAGCTGCTAGATGTTTATTTGCACTGCTTAATGCATATAATTGTCACTGTACAACTGCTTCATATCATCTTTTCAAGAATAAAAAAGCAATCACCAAATATAAGTTCAGGACTTCACACAAATGCCAATGAAAGTTTTCTAAAGCCCAAGGTGATTCTACAAATGCCTTGTTGTAGCCATCAGTCCAAACTCAATAACATTCAATTAACAATGTTATAAAACAGATAAAAGATGCTGAAACTAGAGAATGTTTGCATTGTTTCAGCTCTATTCATATGACATAATGACAGTATATTATGATTTGTGTGGCTCCGTTTTTTCTGAACTGTTTTCAATGTGCAAAACTCCGAATACAAAACAATGTGCTCATATTTTTCATGTGGCGTGCAAAAGCAAAACAGATAATGGAGTAAACCATCATGCATCACGACGTGTCCATCATTGAATTTTAATTATTGTTGCAAATAAGATCATCACTGTCAAATGTTTCCGTCAAACAGTAAATACAGATTATGCATAGGACATTTCCTCAAAGACAACACGCATAGCAATGAGAAAAAATGTGCAACTTACACAGAAGTACGTATCTGAAATGGTGTAACTGGCAAACTGATGACTGTGATTGCACCTGTTTGATTTTTGTTTTGCCACAAAGTGCCACCAAACATTACATATTTCACTCACTTGTAACATGAGAGACGAACACTAACTGGACATGACATGTCATAACTGGCAGACAAAGAATATGAGGAACTGAGTTAAAGTTAGTTTTTCTCTGTTTTATTCTCCTGCTTCACTGTTTCAGCAACTGTCTGTCTTTCTCCTTGCCCCTGTCTGTCTGTCTGTCTGTCTTTTCTTTCTCTCTGAATGATAATTCAGAACATCACAGATTTGGCACTTGTAGCAGGTCTCGCAGAAAAATTAATTAATGCAAACTCCAAGTGCTATCAAAATTATACATTTGGAGCACAGGCAGATACAGATACAGCGAGAGAGATGTGAGGACGTTCTGGTCTCATTAAGAGAGCAGGCAGAGTGGAATTAGTCAGAATATAATGACAGGCCACACTATCTCATGTAAAAACAGCCCTGTTTTCCTCTCTCATTCATTGGCACTAGTAATTAGTTTTGGCCCTAAAACTGTCACCCTTTACTCTGGAAAAGGCAGATGTGATTTGAGGTGCAATTTAATCTTGCTTTAATGAAGAACTAATGGACGCATTGCAAATTACTTTTTTCCCCCGCCAACCCCCTGTGTGATTGAACAGGGGCTTGGGAAAAAAAAATCTATTTCCTGCTTTTGAAAAGATCAAGAGTATCTTTGATAATGGTGAGAGCGTCACCGGCAGCTTCATTGCATCGAGCCAACAAGCTCTTTTACCCGAATCACAATTCAGTGGAGAGGAGGCCACAATTAGTGACAAAGCAGAGAAAGCGCTGCGGGGCCTGGGCATGCAGAAAGCCTCTCGGTGCCCCAGGCTCCTTGTTAGAAACAGGCCCTGGAGGTGTCACGCAGGAACAATGAAGCCTGATAAATTAGCCCCTGAAAAAAAAAGAGATGTACTACTAATTTTCAATTACACCTATAATGCATTCCCGATTGGAGAGAGAAATTGGACATGTGTGGAGAACAAACAGCCATAGGCTCAATACACCTCTCTCTGTTTATGACACTGGAGTTTTCTAAGAGCCTATGATATTCAGAGTGTATTAGCAATAAATTACATGGTGTTTAATATAGCAGCTCGCTGGTGATTTTGCTCCACGGTGATAGACAGAGAAAGAGAGAGAAGGAATGAATATTGGTGCCAAATAATGTCCCGTCATTACACTTGGTTTTGTCAGAGGATAATCACAGCCAAAAAGACAAAATTGCACTCTTATCTTATTCAGCCTAATTTCAAAAATGATGTTGTTTGGAAAAAGAACATTTGTGCAGACCTTTTTTCAGAAGAGAGAGAAGAGAGTTTGAAGTGTGTGTGTGTGTGTATGAGTGTGTGTGTGTGCATGTGTGTGGGAGAACTGCCTGTCTGCAGCGCTCTAAACCACTTAAGGGACACTGTGTTTCAAACTGGCATCGCTAACAGATGATGTTGTAGAGAATATATCAAGGCCAAATAATAGTCCTTGAAACGGGTGAAAGGGGATGTGAGAACTGAGGAGGGTCAGACATGTGGAACATGTGTATCTGTCTTCCTGTGTGTGTGTGTGTGTGTGTGTGTGCATGTATTTGACTACAGCAGGAGCAAGGCAGAAAGCCTAATGGGAGTGGGCTTAACTCTTGCACACAGCCTCGCTACATATCTGATTACTGGGACCAGTAATTTTCTTTCCTTAAATAAGGAAGAAATTGGATAGGATGAATGAAATTTGGCTGTCATATTGCAATGATGGTGCAGCAGGGAGATTATGTGTTTCACATAATCGTTCATCATTTCCCAACCAGTGTTTGGGCTTAGCATAATGGAATTGGTAAACTGGTTTAAATCAGAACGTGAGAACAGACTATCAGGCAGACGGTGAGGGTCTGTGGTAATGTCTTCAGACCAAGCAGAATATTTTCACCACAGAGCTGCACACACACACAAACACACACGCTGAATTACACACTGTGCAAACACTACAGGAACACGCTGTCTTCATCTCTGCCTCATCACATTGTCACAATACATCAAAAGATACCTTAAAACATCCCTAAAGCTATATATTTGTTATTTTTTTGTTGTGTAATGATTCATCTTTATTGTGCAGCACATTTCCCCTCCTGTTTTCAAGCTTTCACACACAGCGACATAGCGTGAGGTGTATACTTGTATCATTTTTCTTTGCATTTGACAGTAGAGTGTCATCCCAGTCTTGTTCTTACTGTAAGTGATAAAGACAGGGATCAGCAGCCACGGCAGTCAAACAGACACAACTAAAAACAACAAAACCTGAAAATGTTTTCTACAGCATCTCATTTCAATTTCCCTTCAAATCTAAATCACAATATATTTAATCTACATCTACATTACTAAATGCTATAGTGTCACTTCAACAAAGAGATTGTGTAATGTGCTTTTGGTATGACCTCATATTCACATTGCATTATGTGTTAATGATAATGGCTACTTTATGGGAGCTTTTGAATCTTTACCAGTGTGTGCTTGTTTGCTCATTTACATATATCTTTATTTAATTATCTAGTCATCTCTAGTCATTTCTTCTTTCTGAATAGTATTTGACAAATATGCCCATGCATGTGTGGAATAAACAAAAGTCTTAGTATTATAATGGATTCTTTTTTGTAAATGTTTGCCATGTTGTAAGTGATAACAAGACATTAATTACAATGTTATGTTTAGGGAATGCCTCCTTTTTTCCTCATATTAACAGAAAGAACAAAAAGAGTAAGACAAAATAATACTTACCTACTACCATACCTGTTGAATGTAACACCTTCGGGGAAATATGTAAACTTCCAGAAAGGCAGAGTCAGTAGTTTTTGCCTGTATGAATTACTGAGAGAGAGTTTGACATAGAGATTTATTATTAATCTTTTATGTTTTTCAATCGATCACAACTGAAAATGAAGACCTGCTAAAACCTTGTACAGCATCAGCAAGCGTACCTTACTTGATGTATGGGCAAACCTTTCAAAACTTCTCTCAGGTTAATCAATTTCTGGTATTTTATGACCACGTACAAGTCAGTGTGACTTTTCCAAACTGATCTCAGTCCAACCTGACCTAACACTACTTGACAGGTTACATTGACCAAATCCAAAATTGCTCAATTTGTGTTCAGCAATAAATTGATATTAACAGTATTTATTGTCTGTCTCTGGGTTTGGCTTCATTTGACAGTGATACAAACCACTGAAGTTTGTTCTACCATTGAGCTTGTGTCCGGCGTAGTGTCATGGTGGTGCCTGATCAGAGGACTTATCAGATGTACAAGAGTAACTGTCCCCAGGAGGTTAACGATTGGCCACTAGGTGTCACAGTGGTTGTTTCTAAAAGACGAGCCAGCGCCTGCTCTCTGTTTGAACGACTACTATGCTCACTGTGTATTTATCTGAAAGCAGCCCTGTCCAAGAATTTGTGAATGTGAGCGGACAATACACCTGGCTAACCCAACTGCCTCTGACAAACACCTACCTCCAACTACTGATGCTGTGTTGATGAATGAACGAAGGATCAAATGAGGTTAAATACCTCCAGCCATCGGCTTTTTTTAAGAGGAGAAGAAAATAAAAAGGCAGTACAGTATATTACATTACTGCAGCCTGCACACTGAGGAAAGCAGTGGCTGAAATGTTTGTGCTTGTTACTCATCTGTATAACAAACGAATAAAGACACATCAATTGAATATGAAACAGTTTGGCCTTCAGAATGGTAGATTTACTGGCTTTAATGCAGCATATAAACAAGGGGGAGCACAGCGATTATCATAATATTTCATTAGTACATCCAGATCTACAGTACATGCCAGTCATATAATACCAGGAACATCAACATTAACTGTCTTAATAGGACGTTTTTCCACATAGTGCTGGAATAGGTCAAGAGCCTTTGAAACTGGACTGGAGAGAAACATAACTGACTGTTCTGATGAAGGTTGTTCTCTTGGGAACTGCTTCAAAATCTCTCATATCACTGATAATTGTTGTCCAGTTGGTTTAAGTACTGTAATGGCCTCCCATAGTTTGCTCATCAGTGACCACAGTTGCCACGTGGGTGCAGCTGTCGTCATTCTGGATTGAAATGCCAGAGAATTGAATTTATTGAATTTACAATGACCATGCAGGTATTCGCTGACCTAAAACAGGGCAGAGCAACCAGAACTATTCACCTAAGTGAGGTGCAGTCACTGTCTTCTTTTTTCCTTCTTGAGATAAGAACAACATGAAGATTGCCTCATCAGAACTTGATGAAGAATGATTCCTCTGTATGATTTTTCCCCGCTGCTCACTGCATCACATCACCTGTAAAGCAGCATTTTAAGATGTAATAGGAGGTTTAACACTGAAGATAGACCACAGAGTCTATTCATGTGTAAAGTTTGAAAGTGACTAAATCTTAGTTGGATACTTTTATTGTGCTAATCCTAAGAGATACAGTGTCAAATCAAGCAAGTAATCCATAATAGATGGAGAAACCAAGGTTTTGTTGGGACAGAATCTGTTTAAAATGAAAAAGAAAATGCTTCAAACAACATTTTTAGAAAATAAACTATGCTTACTATGACATATTCTTAATGACACTGGGTTAGGGTTAGGGTTAGGGTTAAGCTGGTCAAAAGGGAGCTAATTTAAAGAGCATCATGTACAATACTGTTCCTCTCCGTACTTTTTAACACAGGAACACTGGTGTATTCTGTCCTTTTTTCATTATTTATAATTCTAGAACATTTGTAATTTGTACCTCCCTTTGTTCTAAATGTACATATTATTTCCAATTTTATTTTATTTTACTATGTGTGTAGACAGTGTACATACATGTCATGTCTGTGACAAGTTATTGGCAACTAAATTTTGTATTGAAAAATAAATAAACAATAAGTACTACATATTTATACTGTATACAAAATAAATCAAAAATAAGAAGCCGACAAGTAGGATACAATGGAAGTGCTCAAGTATAGTACAAGTTAGTATAGTAATTGAGTAAATTCATGTAGTTATCAGGAATAGAAGTACTCAGGTCTTTGACTTAAGTAAAAGTATAAGCACAAGCATCAAAATATGAATAAGTACCAAAAGCAAAATGCAGAATAACTCAATTCAGAATAATATATGATATGATTGGATTTATAATTAGCAATGCATTAATGTGTTCATTACTTTAATGGTGCAGTTGGAGCTCATTACTTTATAAACTGTGAAGGATCAATAGATTTACAACTTCTGGTAATACATCATCATTTACTTGTTCAACATATTTTGTGTTATTAATCTGAATCCAGACAAGTGTATAGTTCTAAACTAGTCACTAAAGTTATTAAATAAATGTAGTTGAGTAAAAAGTACAAGATTTGTCTCTGAATTGTAGTAGAAGTGTAAAGTATCAGAAAATGGAAATCACAGTAGGCATACAGTAAACTATAAGCACAGTACTTGAGTACATGTACTTAGTTACTTTCCACAACTGTTAGCCACATATTGTGATACTGGCAGACTGTGAACAGATGAATATAACTGTTTATTGTAGTTATTCTTAATCACACACTCTTAAAAGGCAATGGCCACAAAAAAACAACAGGAAAATGTCAGGTGATGCTTCAGTTTACTGAATATTCGGCGTAAGGAAACAAAATCAAGCTATTTAATTAGTTACATTTGACTGGAGGCACAACAGTAAGCACTAAACTTACTTCTACCATGAAGAGGATGGGTACCTCTCAGTCGTCAAACTTGACTCCTGATGCTTTAAGGAGCACCTGTCATCCCAACATCCTTTGCGTGTCCAATATGGAAGAACTGGCGGTGGAGGTCCGTGGCTCCAACGGGGCTTATTACAAGGTAAATACCGGTTTAGCACTTCGGCAATAAATACGATAGCCTGCTACACGATGCAGTATTGTAGCTGAACTCTCGTGGTCCACGGCAACAGTTCCCGTCTTGCTCAGAACTCACTAACCGCTTGCCATTAGCTTGAACGAGCAATGCTAGCCAAAATTAGCTGGCTAAGCTAGCATCGCTCGCAAGTCGTCGCCAACTGTCACTTATTAGCGAACTGTTTTCATGCGAACGTAGGAAGAAACATGATCTTGTCTGCGATAGTCGGAATATACAACACACAAAGGCTATTATTCACTGAATTTCACGTTCGGTTGCAGCTTCCTCGAGCTAAAAGTTAGCTAACTTGCTAGTTGCCTAACTGTTGACGTCGAAAGATGTGGCTCAAGTAAAATTGTGATTAGACGTCATGTAGCGTTTTGTGCAGCTGACTGCTCGTCTATATCACGTACTCGGTTAATGGAGTAGCGTAACTGTGTGTAGAGCTACTAGAAATCCGACAGAATGTGATCATATAACTAATTAAAGGATGTTATATTTCGTAGACATCGTGCCTAGTTATGACAGTGATTTTGAGCTCTCGTTGAACTGCACCTACTCTACGGATGGCTATTATTTGATACCTCATCATGCTCAAGCTATTTTTTGTATGTGTATGTGTGAGCCAGCTGTTCCTTGTCAATCCTGACCAGCTGGCATGTCAGGAGTGGGTCACTGATACCGTGGACTTAAAAAGCTATTTCTAGACTTGCTGCCTGTACAGTCCCATCTCCTTTCCTCCCATCTCTTCTGTGTGTTTCCTCTCTCCTCCCTTATGTCCTTTGGCACACGGATTCCTTTCCTTCTTCTGCGTCACCTCCATTCCTTAGTGGACTCCTTCACTACTTTTTGACACAGTCCTCACTGCTTTTCTCTGTCTACCCACCCCTGGTTTCATGAGTCACTTTGTCCACTTCCTTGTCAGCTACCCTGGGCTGGATCTTGACCACTTGAGTTACAGTGTATGGCTTTGTGATTTAATGCTGCTGTTAACATTTTATTTAAGTGACACCCCACCTTCACACAAGAGGGCCTGTTTGTAACATTAGTTACAGTTAGGAAGTGTATTTATAATGTGCTTGAGACAGTAGACTAACGTTTCTTGTAGTGTTTTTTTAGATTAGAAAAACACAAAATTCCTTTTTGGCAGATTGCCTTTTGGTTGCCCTTTTTTTCCTCTAAAATAGTGTTAATATGCCCATTACAATTTCTCTTTCTTAAATTGAATGTTTTGTCTGACCAATGCAAAGATATTCAGTTTACATGGATATGTCAAAGAATAGTGAGAAATCCTCACATTTGGGAAGCTGTAACCAGAGAGTGTGTGGCATATTTGTTTGGAACATGATCAGTCATTGATAACCAAAATAGTAACTAATTGTTTCAGCTTTGCCCTCCTCCTTTGCACTTGTATTGCTTTTGCATTGCTTTGTGACAAATGATCTCATCATTGCTTTCACAGTTTTATTTTTGGTAAAAACAAAAACCAAAAACCAATGTGCTCCCAATGGTGTCTAGTCATACAGATACTTGAGACTTTATTTGCTGCTGTGACACATGTTGCCAAAAACAGTGGGTTTGAATGGAGTTTTGAGTTTTTAAGAGTTTTGTGTGCAATTCCCAAAAGCACCGAAAAGTGACATGAAAACTGAACAGCAACGCCCGTTTCCTGGAAAATGCCTTCGTTACTCTTGATAATCACTAGAACTTGCCGTGTAATAATTTTAGTTGAGGACTGTTGTTTACCTTGGCCACTATTAGCTATTAATGCACATTGACTAACAAGTGAGATTATAGGCCAAATCTAGCTATTAATATGCACTTTACGTTGCAGTACTCAAATTTGCAATTGGGCTTCTGTACATTAAAACCAAGTGCCTCTTAATATTTTTATATTCTTCACCTACAAGAGGATGTACTCGAAGAATCAAAGTCAGCTTTCCTTTCTGTGCTGTAGAGTTTAAGATGTATACAAAATACTCTACACTGAGTAATAATAATTTGTGTCTGATGTGTTTTTTTCCACAGAAAAAGTTCTATTGTCTTGTGAAACTATTAAAATTACATCTACTCCTACATTTAAAATTCCAGAATCTATTAATATTATTTTTCATTTACAAAATTAAGCTGTTGGACTTAAGATGTCTCCCACTTCACTATAAAGTCTCTTCTCAGTATTTGTGTACTGGAGGCTTCAAGTTTCCATGTCACACTTGTGTAAATTGAATTTTGGACCAGGATTGGCAGTGGATGAATGTGAAAACAGCCTTCTAGTGTCAAACTTTGCACATACATCATTCTGCACAGTGAAGCTCAAACATTCAACTGTAGGAACAAGAAGAAAAATATGTTTTAGGGTGGAGGGGACTTTAAGTAGGTGGCACTTCACTTTAGTCAGTTGTCAGATCTTACCCCTGTCTGTGTCTCCGTCTTCCCGGCAGGGCTTTGTCAAAGACGTCCACGATGACTCTCTCAACATTGCCTTTGAGAACAAGTGAGTCTCTCCTTGCTTTCATAAAAAAAAATTGGAAAAATTAAAAATGTTAAGACAAATGTAGGACTGTTATGTTTTACCAAGGTGAGAAATTACACACTTTATTTTCAGTTGGCAGCCAGAGCGCCAGGTGCCCTTCAGTGATGTCAGGATGCCACCACCTGCTGACGGCAAGAAGGACATTGGAGAGGGCGAGGAGGTGGAGGTGAGGAGGACACACCGACTTCTCTTTTTCTCTTTGCTTTCCTTCTAGTTTTTATTGGTTTCCCTTTCTGTATGTGTCTCACACTGTCTCCCATCAGATCTTGTCCAGAGCCAATGATCAGGAACCTTGCGGTTGGTGGCTGGCAAAAGTGCGCATGATGAAGGGAGATGTGAGTATTGTTTCTTATGAAGAAAGTTTCTGTACTAAACTCTCTGTATTTACATAAACATGAATGCTAACAGTGTTAAATTCGTAATGATATGCTATCATATCTATCTATGATACCTGGTAAGTTGCAGACTGTTGAGTAAAAATGCTTATTTGGGTAGAAATTCATTTTCACTATTGTGAAAATGCTATATAATCAACATGCTAAAATTAATAAATTTTGATGTCACTAGACTTTTTTTTTTTACACACTGCCACTGTCTTTTCAGTTCTACGTGATAGAGTATGCAGCCTGCGACGCCACTTATAATGAGATTGTGACCTTTGAGCGTTTGCGTCCAGTCAACCCTAACAAGGCCATCACCAAGAACTCCTTTCACAAGTGCACTGTTCCTGTTCCTCAGGATCTACAAGAAGCGTATGTACAGCGGCTTTACACAAACACCACTAGAGAGGAACAATTCACATGCTTGTTTTCTTTGTAATTAATGGTAACATGTATATATACAGTAGAGTGTTTATTGTAGGTGTTACATATTGTCTGTACTTTAAGAGCTTTGCACGACTCTTAAAATCCCTTAAACCGTATTTACACACTGTCATCCACATGTATGCACTGCTATCCTGCTGCACAGCAAGCGAGTGGGCGTGTCGATGACATGCGTGTAGCTGCTTCATGCTCTTTTCGTCTTGTCATCAATACGTTCAAATGCATGTAGTATTGATATCAACTTAAAAACAGTTATCACTGTGGACGAGTCCTCCTCTTCTTCCTGCGCACTCTATCCAGGCACCACCCTTTACCAAAGGGTGTATTTCCAGTAATTGAAAATGCGTCTGACACGGACAAATGTGCTACATGTGGGAAAGAACAACTCTGGACAATGTCTGGACCTGATTTTGCTGAGAAAGCTGCTTTAGTGTCTCTGCTATATGTTGGGGACGGGCAGTGCGATATAGCAGTCCAGCTGCCTCAGTAGTTCACATGGTTTGGGCAGCAGGACTGCTTACCATGTTTTCATGTGACCTTAGTGTGACGGTTGGTAGTGATAATGCCCCTTCATCTCTCTTGTTCTGATTTGGAGCCTGAGAGCTTCCATTTTAAAATAAACTTAGTTTTAAACAATTTATTAATTCAATGTACATTACAATTACTATACCCTTACATATACCTTTGGTGTGATATACAATTACATGTGCCATGACAAAAGATTTAGCCTTGTCACTCACCCCTAATGGAAAGTTTAAAGTAGTACATTTAATTTTTCTCACATTACAGGTGCCAGAATGAGAACGTCCATAAGGACTTTAAGAAAGCCGTGGGAGCCTGTCGCATCTCATACTGCCCTGAGACCAGCCAACTAGTGATTGTGGTAACAGCTACACTGCTATATGATATGTTGCAACTTTGTCCTGCACAGTATGTTTGTGCAGTGGATGACTCAGCTATTCCTTTTTTCTCAGCTCAACATATGTTAATTTTGTCTTCTATTTTCTATGTGTGTATGTGTGTGTGTCTAGTCCATGAATGAGACAACAGTGAAGCGTGTGTCTTTGCTGAGTGACATGCACCTGCGTAGCATCAGGACCAAGCTGCTGCTAATGTCACGCAACCATGAGGCCACAAAGCACCTGGAGGTCAGTTGATAACAAGCTCACCATGGTTTAGTCACTATTGTGACCTCAAGGTTAGAAAGGCAAATTATTACCATTGGAGGGGGGACAATATGACATATGACCATATGAAGTTACCTATAAGCTATCTGTTCTGACACTTTCTATTCTATTCTATTCCAAAAAAGTTGGGAAGCTGTATAAAACATAGATAAAACAGCACGGAATAATTTGCTAATCCTTTTTGACATATACTTAATTGTAAGGAGTACAAAGACAATATTTTTATTGTTTGACCTCATCAGCTTTATTGATTTTTTGTCAATATCTGCTTATTCTGAATTTGATGGCAAATTGAGGGCAGGAGCAACAATAGACTGGGGAAGTTGTGGAACGCTCCAAAAACACCTGTTTGGAACATTCCACAGGTAAACAGGTTCATTGGTAACAGGTGATCATGATCATGATCAGGTTAGAAAGGGACATTCACTTTGTGAACACATGATTTTATAAAGGATGTTACTACATGGGCTCAGGAACACTTTTTAAAACCGTTGTCAGTGAACACATTTCATTTGCAAATGGTCGCAGTCTGTTTGTATTCACGTTTTACACAGTATCCAAACTTTTTTGGAATGATGTTTCTAACTTTTAATATATATCAGTTTTGGTTATGGAAATGAGTTTCAAGGATTGTGAATTGATTAAAACCAAAATATTGACTTTTTAGAATATCAACTATAAACAAATCAAACTTTGCTCTTGTGTTTGTGTAGAGCTCCAGACAGCTGGTGTCGTCCTTCCAGGAGGAGTTTATGGTGAGACCAGATCTGATGGGCTTGGCAATCGGCAGCCATGGTAGCAACATCCAGCAAGCACGCAAAGTTCCAGGTGTCACTGCCATTGAGCTGGATGAGGAGACTGGCACTTTCAGGATTTATGGAGAGGTAGAGTGTTGTGTGCCTGACTGCTGGTGCAAGCTTGAGTGTTTCAGTGATGGGGAAAAGAGACAGTACGGGCATACTGAACTTGTGTTTACACTGTGTGTTGAAAGTATAAGAGACAAAGTAACCCCTTTGTTGTCTTTCAGTCTGCAGAGGCGGTCAAAAAGGCCAGGAGCTACCTGGAGTTTCTGGAGGACTCTGTCCAGGTGCCCAGGAACCTTGTTGGTGTGTAGACACAGACATTTACTGCTGGGAAATCCCCAAAACTTCTGTTTGCTAGAGGCAGTGACTGAGCTGCTACACATTGCCCATGATGGCGGCACCACATTACAGACAGTTATGTTTGACACATTGCAAGATAGCCATCTAATATGCATGACAGTATCTGTGCAACTTCAGAGGAAAACAAATGCAGGAATCCTTCATATACCACAGTTATTTACTCCATTATGAAAAGTTTTCAGTGTCATCAGGTCATCATCTTTTTGACTTGCAACTGTGTTTCATTGTTACTAGTTGCCTTCTCATCCTTTTCCCTGCTCTCTGTCCCCAGGGAAAGTGATTGGTAAGAATGGTAAGGTCATCCAGGAGATTGTGGACAAGTCTGGCGTGGTGAGGGTCAGGATAGAAGGAGACAATGACACCAAGCAGCCCCGACAGGAAGTAAGCCTGCTACTGCCACATCATTACTGCTAGTGATAACACAGCTGAAGAGTACTGATAAGAGTCAGGCTTTTTTTTTTTTTTTTTTTTTTGCTCTCCACAAACGACGTAGACACTTTCTTTCTGTTTCAGTCCCATACTAACATGTGTGTTGTGTTCATGTGTTTTGTTGACACAGGGAATGGTCCCATTCACCTTTGTCGGTACTAAGGAGAGTATTGGCAATGTCCAGGTCTTGTTGGAGTACCACATCTCTTACCTCAATGTAAGGATACCTGTGTGTGTGTGTGTGGCTTGTTTTTGATGCAGGTTTGTGTATGTCTTTTGCCAGTTCTTTGATTTCACTCAATGCCACAGCTTCAAATTACAGCCATTTCTGGCAGCCTGTTAATACATCTCCTGGCCAACCAGTGTTTCATTCATTGGCAGCATGAAGTGGCACAATGGACACACGTTGGAATAATTTGCATGCTTAAGACCTAACTGGCATGCACTTGGCCACCAGCATGTCTACAGCGCTTCATAAGATTTGCTGAAGTCTAACCAGTAACACTGCATTTTGTGTGGTGCACGTACTCAAATAAGGTGATTCTTGATGGGGAAGTATGGAAAATCAATCAATAATTCGAAATTATTTAATGTGAATAATAACCACCTTAGGAAATCTCATACAAAATGCAAAAATACAAGGATGATCAAGGTTCCTCATACAGTAGTATTTTTTTAGTGCAGGCAGCTGCCTTACCTGAAGTAAAGCCTCTGCTAACATCATAAAATGTTTATACTTTTATGAAGTGAAATACTAACCCTCTTGGAGGAAGAGCAGAAGCCATAAGTTTTATGGGTGGCTACTATGCTGTCACTAAATGAAACACAAGATGAAAAGCGCTGGGATCTGTCAGACTCAGCTCACGGGATGACAGTGATTGGTTGCATTGTAGGTTCTGTGGTAAATAAAGTAAAGCTGCATGTTGCAGCGTTAGAAAAACAAATCTTTTTTCAATTTTGAGGCTAACGGCTGAGTGACAGTTATTCAGCTTGAACTTCTCAATATTGACCCACCAGTTTAATACCACATGATTTTTATGTATTCAGTCTACAGTGTTAATTGTGAATGCCATACAAATGCCTGTCAAACTTATGATGGTCTTCATTGATCATTCCATTGCTGTTCTGCGGTGTGTATTTCACTGTATGTACATTTTGCACTCTATGTATGTGTGTGTGTCCTGTGCTGTTTGCATGTTTTGTGCTGTGTTGGTGCTTTGTGTGTATTTGTTTTGCACTGTGTGTGTATGTGTGCGTGTGTGTGTGCAGGACATGGTGGAGCTCCTTACAGAGGGCCAGCAGCTAGAGGAAGAGCTGAGGCAGATTGTGGATTATTCACAGGGAAGCAGCCTAGCAAGATTCAGAATGAGCAACACAAGGCACACAGGATGTGATGTAGATGTGTGTATGATGATGCATGTGTATCCAGTGACAACCCTTCTTAAGAAAAACTACTGTTCTCAGAGATTTTGCTTGAATTTGCGGAACACACACACACACACACACAAAATACACTCACGTTTCCGTTTTCTTTTCTTCTTTACTTGTCTCATTTTCTTTCTCTTTATTCTTTCTTTCTCCCTTATTTCTTTTTTCCCACCAGGAGGTTGAGCAGCTTCGCCTGGAGAGGATGCAGATTGATGAACAGCTACGTCAGATCACCCAGGGTCACCGACCAGCTGACAGAGAGAGAGGGGAACGAGGAGGAGGAGGATATAACACAGACGGGAGTGCTAATGCCTCCTCGTCCTCTTCACATGTCACTCGCTCTTACAACAGTCGAGGGCGTGGGCGCAGAGGCCACAGCTACAGCACTGGATATGGTTGGCACCTTTTAAATCATCTTATTTGCTGTGGTGTTAAAACACATGTTTAAAAATGTGCAGTAAGCCAGAAATATAACTCTTTAGCATTTGTCCTGTCTCTCTCTCTCTTCTTCCAGGCACCAACTCAGAGCAATCCAACGCCTCTGAGACAGATTCAGAGCGAAGGGATGAGCTCAGTGACTGGTCCCTTGCTGGAGAGGACCAGGACAGGTGAGTTGTTTTTATCAAACCCAAAGATCGTCCATTTCATTTACTTTTATAGCACCATGTTTAAGATTTAGATTTTTTTTTATTGAGTAGCTGATTTATTGACTAACTGACTGACTTGAAGGGAGAGGGAGAGAGGCCCACGCCCACAAAGAGACGGTCGCAGGAGGCCTGGACCTGGCCGAGGTCGAGGAGGGACTGGAGGACGAGGAAGAGGAGGAAGAGGTGGATACCACAACAGCAGCTCTGGTAAAATTCACTCTTGGGATATAAAGAGAGGGACACAAAAATGCTTTCCTCTTGTAAAAGTCTCATGGTGGTTTGACTGTAGATATAACATATTTTCTGTGAATCTGACATAACTGCTGCAGGGCCTCGGGACCATGAGGATAACCATGCCTATGGAGCCCTGGAGACAAACACAGAGACAGACCAGACTGCTGATACAGATGCTAGTGAGTCCAACCTGCCTGCAAACCGCCGCAGAAGATCTCGACGACGCAGAACAGATGAGGACGCCACGCTGATGGATGGCATGAGCGAGTCGGACAACGCCTCATTGAGTGAAAACGGAATAGGTAGGGAAGTCACATTTGAAAAGATGACTTTACAAGACTTCATGGACACACAAGCTCAAACCGTGCACACAGGTTAACAATGTTGTCAGAATACATGGGTTAGAAAATGGTCAGCACTTCAGCAGAAAGTCAAATAGGCTGTCATAGAGCTATAGTGCTGTTTTTAGCTGTTAGTGCGGTCCAAAATGTGCAGCAATGCATCATTTCCCATTCTTAGTGTAAAAGGAGCGAGTGCAGTTCAAAGACACGTCTCTGGTTTAAAGGCAATTTAAGCCCCAAATACCTCTTTTTGTGATGGCCTCACACCCCCAGATGACCCTGAAGCTAAACCTCAGCGTCGTAACCGTAGTCGCCGTCGCCGCGTTCGCTTGCCTGAGGAGAGGCAGCCAGGTAACCATAGCAACTGAAGCCAGCCTCCCCTCGCCTGAACAGTGCTCCTGGTGGCTTGGCTAGCAGGTTGTGCAAAGGCCTGGTGTTTGTCTGTGTCCCACCAACAACATACTAAACCAAAGAGTTGTTAAAATCATTGAGATGTCCTGAATTATGTGAAAATGAAGTGTTTTCCCACTGACTTTTACTAACTGATTGGAAGTGGTTATTTGACCGACTTACCTCGCTGGTTTGCCATGCAAAATGAAAGCCTGCTTCTTCCTCTTTTCTAGTATTATTCCACAAGTGTAATATTTGTTCACTAACAACTAGGCAATGAGGTTTGTTTTCATGTTGTCTGGCTGTCAAGTATACTAATGGCTGTAGTGTTAAGTGTGTTGTGTCTTAGTAAGCCTGACCTCTAACTTTTCTGTGATGTTGCATTAGATGTCGTGTACATGGCCTCCTGTTAGGCGAGTATAAACTACAAAAAGTTGCACTGTTTGGAGAGACTCAAAGTGCTGAAAAGCTCCTTATAGACTGCTGGACAGGGCACAGACAGACTCTATCAGCATTTTGGCTTCTGTCATTTAACGAAAACACACAATGTGAGGACTGGTGTTTTTTTCTTTCTCTCTCTGTTGTCATGTCTGTACAGTGACCGTGGCTGACTACATATCCAGAGCTGAATCTCAGAGCAGACAGACATCCACCAAGGACACCAAGAAAAGCAAGGACGTGGTTAGTACTTACTTACGTTAACAAATTCTTGGCAGACCGCAGCTATCTATGAATGCAGATGCTGTTCTATGAAATGTTTTCTTTTTCCTGGCTATTTAATGGTAAACTTGTTTGAATACATTAGTAGTCCATATTTTTTCATCCCACATTTCTGCTCAGGGTCAGGTGGATACTATCGCTGAGCACAGCCCACCGTCTGCCCCGGCAACCACCAACGGCTCCAACAGCAATGCTGCTGACAGTGAGGGCAGCAATGCCACCAGAGCTCCCAGGTCTTCCACTGAGAGGCCCGCCAAAGTCTCCTACCAGGGGGACTCCAACCCGCAACCTGTTGTTAATGGACTCTCCTAGTCAAGCCTGAGCAAGGGAAATGGTTTCAAATATTTTCAATTATTTGGCTGCGCTCGATCAAATCTCCCTGTCTCTGGAGCAGCCTTGAAAGTTAAACATATAAATGCAACAAGTACTGTTCTGTTTTTTACTTTACAAATATTTGAAACTTGTTCCACTGCACAGGTTTTAGAGGTCTGAACCTTTACTTCCCCTTTACACATGTGCTCTGTCCAACTGTTCATTTTACTACAGTTTTTGTACAATAGTTCTTCCTGTATGAGCTTGCCAAAGATAGTCAAACACACATACTTACAGACATCTACTTAACTGTACTTTTCAGTCCACTCTTCATTGAGAGCTCGCGAAGAGGTCGGACTGAATGCAGTATTTATAAAATGCAGACAGGGATTCCACTCAAACCCATACTGTGGTATGAATGCAGCAGTTTTTTTATTGGTGAAAATAATATCATGGCAGGGTTTTAGAAAAAAAAAAAAAAAAGTCTGCCTTTTACCAGGTGGACTCTGAAAGATGCTTCCACAACCTTTTTCAAGATGTTTAGTGCATCTGAAGTAGTTTGTAAATTAAATATTCTGCATGAGCAGTACCACAGTGCAGATAGGTTTGTTGGAAACCCAAGTATATTTGACATACATGTGATCAGCTGTTGTGCCTTGAGAGTAGATTCAACATGTTGTTGCCTGGCTCTGCACACCGTCTGAAATCTTTTCACTTATTTCTGTGTTACTTGGTGATCATCGCCTGCCACAGGTGAACCAGATGAGTTGTCTCCTTGGTCTGTATGTACCCTTATGGCACTGTAGGCTGGTGGATGCAAACACTTTAAGACCATGAAAGGATTTCAGAGGCATATCTTTTGAAAATCAGGTGTGCTAATTCTTAATGTTTGTGGGGAAAGTGAGTCCAGTTATCCTTTATATATATATCTGTTGGGGAGTTTGACATTAGCTGCTTTCTGTTTTTCAATATGCAACCACTTCAGTCATAGAAGAAATGTTAATACAGCGTGTCTGGAAAAGAAACAAACAATAGAAGAAGTTGTTTTCTTTGCACTGAAACGTTTTCTGTTAAAAAGTTGATTGTAGTTGAGTCTGGAAACTGGCCTGTTACTGTTAATTGCTGGACAGAGATGTAGCCATCAGTGCTGGGTTTCCTGGAAACATCTCATTGCTAAACATTGGGCACTTTAATCAAATATGACAAGGGGGATCCTGAGTACTGTTTCCTCGCAGAAATCCTATTACATCAAAAGACTCGAAGCATGTTTGCTGTACCTACAGCTACTATCCCCTTTTACATGCCCACTATTGCAAAAATCCTGTTTGAGCAGTAAGGACCAGACAACCCTGGTGTTGCGATGTTTCTGGAAAACCAAGCCCAGGTGACAATGATGTCATTTTCATGGTTCTTCCACAGACTGGCTGGCTGGAAACTGGTCATGACTGTTCCATTAAGGAAGGAGATTTATTTGGTTTATTTATTTAAAAAAATGTACAGTATTTAAAAAAAAAACAAAAAACAAGAGAATTTTTTTTTCTTGACACTAAAACATGCGTTACCTTGCGTTTTCTTTTAGGACAAATGACAATTTGGACTACTGACAGTTGTGACATCCCAAGCGTTTCTGTTGGGTCAACTACAGTATGTGTTTTTTTTTCTTTTTTTTTTTAAAGATCGCTCTGGTTGGTTGATGTGCAATATGTTTTGTATGCAGGTAGTTCTTAAATAAACTTGATCTTCCATGTAGATCTAAAACCTAACTGTGTCTGTCTCTTATGGAAGAATTATGACACAAAGCAAAAATGGTGCTGTTACTGTCCGCTAAGTTTTTTCTTTTGGAGAGTAAAGCAAAGTAATGAGGCACTTTTAAGGGATTCACAGGAAATGATGCAGCATGTAATCCAGCACGATTTTCAGCTACACTGTTTTTACAGTGTCAGAGCTGTATTAAGTTACTGCTAATGCAATAGTCCATCCTACTGCACATACAAACCTCTCTAGTAGAGGTGGTGTGTATAACCCACCCCAGCACAAACCCCTCACCATTACACTGATACACAGGAGACTGTTAAACCAAAGGCTGCTATTAGAAATGTTAATTTATCATTTAAAGTTCCTGTCTTGTGGACAAACCACCTCAGATGTCCACAAAGTAAATCTAAACTACAAAGGAGAGTTCCATTGACAATTTGTACAGAGTGATTTTATTGGAGAAAAATCAGTTAGAAAAGATTGGTAATCAATCAAGTCAGTCAGCATGGATAAGATCAGTGCGATATCACTTGTGTCATCACCAGTGTTTTCACTTCTATTTCTTTGTCTGGCTATCCAACAAATCCTTTGCTTCATTTATCTTCGCTGCTAGGTAGGGAGAACCACCTGTGACACACACAAATAGGATCCTCAGTTACTTCCTGTTCGGAACTGACTGTAAAACCTGTGTATAATGAGTGTTTATTTTCTGCTGCACACTCGTCCCTCTCCCTTTACAGCTCAAACATGGTACACCCTGAAGTTTACATTCATGTACTGGTAAATTGAGTTTGATTTTGAGTAACAAGTCATCTCTAACCAGCAAATTAACACTTAAACATTGCAGATGAATGCAGTATACTGTAGATACAGTGTTTATCAGTTAGTGGAGCATTTTACAGTAAGCTACAGTGTTTACCAAAATGAGGAACTCTTAAAGCCCCACTTACCTCTATCTGGATGGTTCAGGATCATCAGTTTCCTGTGGGCTTCTCTGATCTTATTCTTGTTGGCTGTGGGACTGAAAGAAGGAACAGTGGTACCTCAGTGAATTATTATCATAGTAATCATCATGAATAATACAGGTTAGCAAATCCTCTGCTATGTGGGAGAGTAAAATGACAGACAACAGCACGTCAGGTTAACATGCAGCACAGACCGAACCCTTTAACGTCCATTGGGCCTAGGTGTACATTAACATGTAACTGCTGGACTGGTGGCCCAGTGCTGAGTGGTGGAAACAGTGTTCACATACCTGACACCTAAAACCAGGGAGGCTTCTCTCTTGTTCATCTTTGGTTCAAATCCACCTCGATAGTACCCTCCTCCAAAAGCCTGCAGCAATATATAAAGTTAACAGCTCACCATGATGGGTCTGCTGACTGAGCTCTACCAGCAAAAACACTTATTAAAGGTAAAGTGAGAGATCAAGAGGTATGTAGCACTTATCTCGGGTATCTCAACATATATCATACTTCCATTTGGAGCTAAACATGCTGGGTGCATGTTTTCCTTCTTACCGTCTTGGGGAAGCTCTGAAGGGCCTGTTTCATCTGCGGCTCCATCTGCTTCATGGCCTGCATGGCATAGCGTCCTGCAAGACAAAGAAGAGGGGAAACAATTATCAAATATCTGGATAGAAATATTTGTGGAATTGCATTATCATCTTTTTTAATCTGACTGTATTTTTATTGAGGCTGGGTGATATGTTTAAAATCAACATCTTAATATTCATAAGAATATTTTTCAAAAATCCATGGAATTATAAAGGCAAACATATGCCACATCACATATAAGATAGTCCAACTGATGTTCAATGCAACTGCATTCCAGTTATGTATTACACCAGAATACCCATATACACCATAATTCATTTCAACAAAAGAAATTTGCAAATGACAACAAATGTGAAATTATCACGATATGATTTGACAGAATATATAACACTGACTTTTTCCCCCCACCCTTTCTTAGTAGTATAAAAATTGCTGCATGTATTGTGCAGAAAAAAACGCTGCTCTGAAAGGTGAGTTATCTGATACTGGGGGTGGCTGTACAAAACTACTTTTCTGGTACTTCTTTTACTTTGTGTTTTGTGTTTTTATTGCTCATTAGCCTGTAACTGTTTTAAAACTTTTCATCTGAAGCATTTCCTGACTGTCAAATCATTCGGGTCTTCATTTCAGCCATGAATTTTAGAGTCACTATCAATATTTACACACATACAAGAAGTTTGACTCTGCTGATGAGTTGCTCTTAATGTCCTCACACATGGGACAATTTCCAAGAAGACTGAAATAGCCACAGCCAAAATCAAGGACAAAGATGAACAAAGGAAGGTAAAGCTAAACATAGAACGATTATACTCACACAAGTGGGAAGATATATGCATATATAAACATACATATAAAAAAGCAACAATGACCAACAACATACAGTGTCTATATACAGGTGTTCTGTAGATTGTAAACAAATACAAATAGCGCCAATGAACACATACTGAATAGGTAATAGGTAAAATCAGCTTTTCTTCGAGTTACTCACCTGCAAATCCAGCTGCTGCCAGAGCCAGCCCCACTGCCACCATGGACCCGGCCTGCAGACAGAGAGACGGTGAGGCATTGAGGCGAGGATCAGAAAAACATTATGAACATACACAGCAAATCGCCAACGTTACTGAGGAGGATGCGGTGTGAACAAATGACACACGGCCAAGCTGTGGCGTACCCGTGAAGCCTACGTAATTTAACGTTAGCTACGTTAATTTCGCATTACAATGCTGAAACTGAAGTTGGCTATGTTTGGTCACGTCCTGTTGGGTTATGCACGAGCACAGCTAACGTTAGCATAGCCACATAGAAAGAATGCAATTGACCGGTTCGACCGACTACTGGTCATGCAACCATTTTCAGATTGTCGTTCAAGTTAGTTAATGACTGGACCTACCATGTCTCTGTGTTACGTTCTGTTTTTGATAAAAATCAGGACCATAACTTTTGACCTCTCATGCTTTCCTCGCTCTGGCTGTCTGTTTGTGCCGGAAATGGCACAGAACTGTCGTAAAACCTTGACATGCGCTGGTTGCGATTACCTGGTGCAAACTGCAGCCCGCGGGGAGGTGTGTGAGGCGGACCTGAACATTCAGCCCCGCCTATTAGACCCCTTAACTTCTATCATCCGTTTCACGTGAATCTGCGTCTTTCAGTTTTCCTCTGCAGTGTGTCTGGAAGTTGACATGAGCTTTTTGGCGGTGATTAACCAAGTAAATGAGTTAAATTCCACTATTTTACTGGTATTGACTTGTAGACAGCTAAGCTACAAAGCTAATTGTGGGTTTCTCTGTGGTCAACCTGAATGCTAATGTTACCAAACTATCTAATGTTAGCTAATATAAACCAACACACGTTCATAGATTGTCTCTGAATGCTTATTTGCAAACTAGGTGTATACACTTGAAATACAACACACTTGTATTGGCTAGAATGCTAATGTTTATGATGGCTAGTAAATGCTATCTTAACCTTACAGTGATAAATTGCGACCATTCACACATTAGCTGAAAATGCGGTTCTGCTATTTTATGTTAGCTAGATAGCAAAGTAAGCATTTTAGCTGCACCGCAGGCGGCCAAAAGCGCTGGAAAGTATAAATTCTAACTTAGCTAGAAAATTTGCTATGTAACTTTTGCCAAACAGTAGCAACTGTGGTCTTGATGTATTGCAGGATATATAAATGCAGAGCTAGGTAAAGTAACCAAAACCTGCTTAAGTATAAGTAAAAGTAGTCTTAGTAGTTAGAGTACAAAGTATGTCCTGAAAAATTATTTGAATAGTGAGTAGGCTAAGAAATAAAAAAAAAACAAAACAAAACTAACATGACTGGAATTATTAAGGTACAGGTGGTCTTCCTCAGGTAAAGGTAAAGAAGTGAACATACACCTGTATTCATCTCCCGAATAGATAACCTGCCACACACATAATGGGGCAATATTCGCAGAATATTGTCATAACAAAGCATTTCACAAATGTTATATTTTTTAAGTTGTTTTAATCTCCTATGTTATATTATGGTTTGGCAAATAAATTAGCAAATTATGTGCATGTGCAGACCATTTGTTGTCAAGATGTGAATATAAAGAGTGTCAGTGTTCCTAAACTTTGATAATTCCAGTATAGGTGTCCCAGGTCCCAGTTCCCATCAAGATCAGCAGACAGGTGTGTCCCCCCAAGCATGTCTCCCCAGTCACAGGAAGACAATAAGTTTAGAGGAGGGGCCAAATCATCTGTTATCTTTCTGAAAGGATCTCATATCAGATGACTCATTTAGGCTAATTAGCAGATAATGCTGTGATGTTTCATCCTTCATTGCCCATTAAATACAGGTGTCTTCACGTCTTCACTGTTACCTTACTGCTCACCTCTGTATAAGTACTGCTGTTGTATAGCACAGGTAGTAAAAGCAGATGAGTCATCAGGTCAGTGAAAGGACTTGAGGCATGAGAGCTACACAACAATATCTGTCTGAAGTTTGCTAACATTAGCCATCTGTAGCTACAGGTTATACCAGGCCAACTCCAGCTGTAGCAGCAAAACCCCACACTGTACTGAATTGAGCTTAACAAGGGTGTGATTTGTTCATTGTGAATTACTCTTCATTTGAAAGAGGAAGAGTGTTATTTATTGTTTCAAAATATTTCTTGTTGCAACATAATTAAAAATAAATGACCGTTAATTCGGCTGTTGTGTAATACTTTTGTTTTGCTGTCCTACAGGAAGAGCAGTGCAGGGAATACGCTGAGAATTCACACCCAGGCTTGTGCAGTTAATATCTTGGTTGAAAGGGTCATGTAGGTGAGTGATGAGCTGATGGATTTTACCAGTTTGTCTCTTCTTTCAGTAAATTAAAAGTATCAATGGGTCTTTATTCCCCTGCTTTATGCTAACTGAAAATATAATATGTGAAATAATAATGTGTCTGTCAAAACAAACTGTATACATTAGGAATTCGAACTTGGCATGCAACATAATGCGTGTCAGTGGGCCAGTCAAAGTATGGCAAGTATACTCTTGTCGTAGTAGAGCTCTCCCCAGGACTGGACAAGCATGTACGCACAGTGCTTGCCTGCCATATCTCTCATGCCGTTATGATTTGTTGTAACTCACAGGGTAAGACAAATTACACCTGTGTGGGTGTGCAGGGACTCAAAGCAGTCATTTTTTTCTCATATGGATAATTTTGCTTCTGTACACTGTTTATATGTGCAAAGAAGTCCCGGACGAGTTCTAGTACTGTCAACTGGACATGTGGCACTTTGTGAGCAATGATGGCTTTAATATCCATATTTGTTTACATTATATAGGATCCATCTCTGATCACAGAAGAGAACTGCATGGGAAGAACTGTTTTTTAAAATGAGAAGTATAAGTGTGATGATTGATGATTAGACAAATGTCTTTGCAGTCAGTCAGTGATTTGTTATCTTTTAATGGGGGATGGCCTAACCCTAGCCCAAATTTTTTTACAGAGGTGGCTTGGTCTGGCAATATATTTTCTGCAGCACAGACACAACTGAATGATCATGGAAGTATTATAGGAATATTATAGTCAGCACAGTGTCCTCTCGCTCCTCTGCGACTACTTTGATCATGAAGGTGACACTATAGATTATATAGGCTACAACAGAATTAGAGTATATACAGTGAAAGAAAAAAACGCAATTACACATCTGTCTGCTACTTCAGCACCATGGACAGCACTATGGATTTATCAATAGACGGCACAGTTTGGCTACCAATATTTCAGAGCCATGGTCGCGGCCGTAGATTCTAACCTGCACAAACCTCAGTCAGATAAGGATTGATGAGTCAGACTGACCAGATGTTTTGGTCATTTTGCTATCAAGGAGGATGACATTCCCCTCTCTCCCTTCAAAACCTCTCTTGGGCATTAAATCTGATTTTTGGGCATCAAATTATAAGATAGTTGTTCCATTCCAACTTTAAACCCTTTATCCACGCAAAGATTTAAGAATGAATGAAATATAAAAATGAATACCATTCTTTCAGTTAGTTGGGTCTTTGAACAAGAACCTGTGTCTGATGTAGGATGGGAAAACTAGCTTTATGATAGTGACGAGATATGCAGACTTTGGGAGAACAAGCTTGAGTGGTTCAACTATTGCATAATTTTAATTCTTGTGAGGGATCTTGGAAGCTGGACATTTTATTCCACTCAGACGAGAGATGCTGGAAGTCATATTCCAACATTGTCTGCCTGCTATTTAATGCCCATGAACATATCAGCAGTTCAGTGCAAATTAACATCCTCGATCTGGCAGGCAAACACATTACCTGTCCTTGATTATTTTTTACTTACATTCAGTCACAGTATGTAGGGCTGCTAATGATTATTTTCATTAATGATTAAATTGTTGATTATTAACATTCATGTTGATGTTAACAATTATCTAAAACGGTCAGAAAATAGAAAAAAAAAGCATTACCATTCCCACAGCTCAAGCTGACCTTCTCAGATTGCTTGTTTTTGTCTTATCAAAAGTCAAAAACCCAGGGATACTTAGTTTACATTGATGTAATACAGAGAAGAATAGGAAATTACACTATTTGAGAAGCTTGAACCAGTGAACGTCGACTGCAAAAAGTGGATTACCAAACTTGTGCTTCTTCATATAAATTGATTGCTGCACAACACATGCAGCACACGGAGGTCGGCTGGCTAATTGAGCTGTCCGCATAGTAGGCATGACATCCAGGTAATGTTCACAGGTAATACATAGTGTGAAGGGTACAATAGAGTATATCATGTATTGTACCAGCAGCTGTACTGTATGTTGCAGCGACAGTCTCAGAGGCAGCTCTCCCACAGCTAAACTAGAGTCTGCTGCTACAGTGCCTCCTATATGGAGGGACCCTGGCTCAGGGTGATGCCTAGTTATAGGACTGAAGCTGCTGTGAACATCTGCAGGCTGTCTGTAAGGAGCAATTTAAACCCAAACGGGCCCTGCTGCTTCTCTTCTACCATTGGACCGAAACACGACAGAAGCTAACACAATGGGACAGTGAAGGGCCTAATTATTGCCCCTATCATTTGCATAATTACAATGTTTTTCTTAGGCAGGGGCAGTATAGAAATTGTAAATTGTAGTGGACCTGCTGTCTCTCCTTAGTGGAAGTCATATTTGAATGGAGAGAGCCTGTTCTGCTAGCCAGGCAGCCAGACTCAGGCAAGAGGTCCCAATCAGCCAGCCTCACAGACTGCTCATTCAATAGGATTTAAAAAGCCAACTGTGTGGAGAAATGAGAGTTTCCCCCCCAAATCATATGGAATTACAGTGCTGGTTGCATATGGGGGAGCCAGTGGCAGGCACAAAAGCCCACAGGAAGCAGCTATTTCTGTGTGTTTTATTAACCCAACCAAGCAATTTAATTCTTTTGTTCGGGGGAGTTCTACTTCATTGATTAACAAAAGCGGGGATATAATTTTTTCAGCCCCTTTTGAAAAGCCTGAAATGTCAAGCCTTTTAAAGGAGATTATTCTGCCTGTGTGCGATGAATAGAGCCCAGAGTAACCTTTTGTCTACAATTAAATATTCCAGCATAAATATAAAAGAAAATCAGAGATGGGGAAGATTGAGTCAGGAGAGATTGGAGAGGTAGATCCTCTGCCCGATAGTGGCAACAGCCTGGCTCTAATTAGATATGCCAGGCGGGCTGTGAGCAGTCACTCTCCACAGCACGCCGAGAGAGGAGGCAGCCTGAGAGGAGGACAGAGGAAACCTATCTGCTCATCTGTCTGTCCAGCGCCTTCCTCTGGGCATCCACAAGGTATTTCAGGAGACTTTGTTTTGTTTTGTTTTCCGCCGTTATTTGTTTTCCTGACATCTTTGCCGCCGGAGAGGGAGAGTCTAAAAGGCAATGCCGTCTGGGAACTGCATAAACAGAGAGGGCTGGGTAAAAAAAAAGTTTCGAGATTGTTTATGATTTTGAGGTGTGATTAGGAATGACAATAAGATACTTTGGGGACAGAGAGGGTTTTTTCCCCCCACTCAGGAGGTAGACTGTGGGGCTGCTTGGAGGAGATGAATATAAGGATGATATTAAGTTTTGATTCATGCAGTGCTGCATTTGGTTGTGTTTTGTGAGTTGCAGTCAGACTTTGTATTTGCATTGCGCACTGAGGAGGCTGATGTGTACGTGGACTGAGGTGACCTGCATGCTTTGATGAAAAAGCGAGCTTTGCACTTTTCTCTTTATTCCTTATGGAAACATTCACTTGCTGATAAAAGTTTAGTCATTAGTTGATCAGAAGTTTTTGAAACTCGGTTGCTGTTGTTGGACACGGTTTGGTAAAGCTGTCATCCTCAGTTTTTGCACAAATTATGAAACACTTTCTCTTTAATTTTCCTTAATTTAAAGAAGACAAGTAAAGCAAGCAATGAAATCATTTCACTCTGTCCTACTGGTTTAGTTTGGACTTGGTTCTAGTTTGTTCAGGTCAGGTTTTAATGGTTGGAGCTCATGTGAGTGGATTATTTTCCTGACCAATCATTTTCTGGAGTGACTTCATGAGAACAACTCATTTCTGCCAATAGGCGTGGTCCTCCTGTAGGCTTGATGCGCTTGTACATGTACGCAGCTTTTTGACACATGGCCATACTTTATTTCTCACCTTTATTATGTTAACTAGAATTGTTTTCATTCTGGAGCCTGTTTTTTCTGCTTTTCTAATATTATGATGTTCATCAGTTAAACAAATATTTTCTTAACTAAAATGATCTGGATCCTTAAGATGCTCATTGATGTGGTTACATAAGATTAGCAGTTAGGTCTCTTGTTATGCAAACACATTTACGGTCAAGTGTTAAAACAGTTTCTAATGATTTATTTAAGTGGAAGTTTCATCCAGTAATGTTTTGATTTTTGATCCAATAGAAAATGCATTTCACCATCATGAGGAAATATCAACATATTTTTATATCAATAGTGAAATCTGTATAAAAGTATGGAATTGTTTGGTCAAAAATTTTGATTTTGCCTCAAGATGGAAACTGAAGGTGAAAGATGAAAAGCAGTATTTTGATGTTTTGTTCATAAGAAAGATATTAAATATTGTTTGTACTCCACTTCTCTACATAATACAGACAATAAGAAAAAACACACTCTTTTCAAAATCTTTCCTGGAACCACTCAAGGGCTTCAGTTTATGTTGTCAGAGCCTTCAGCAGCCTCAGACTTACTGACAAATGTCAGTCACTTTGAATCTTAAAATCTTTAGAGAACTTCCCTATTGTTAAAATCATGATAACATAATACAGCTAAAGCAAAACATTGTTTTGTTTTGTTTTTATTACTGGCTTATTTTGTACTAGAAATGGTAATGTTTATTTTTTTATTAATAATTTTCTAATGCCACAATCGTCATGTCGAAATTTGTCAAATTTGATTGACACTTGACATTGACACATTGACTAATGTTTCATGTTTACACCAGTATTTTAAGCATACAGTGTATGTTTTGTATTTCTACAAGACCATACATGAAAGCAGTTTTTAGTAACACAAACAGGAGGGGTGGTAACCAGCAGGCTCTGTATTGTTAATGGATGCAACAGGCCCTCCAGACAAGCTAAATTACTTCACTCACCACTATTCAGCCTGGTGTTTTCCTTCTGAGTCAGTGGTGATCCATAAATTATTGTAAACAATGGCTTCTGAAGATTGGTTGAGCCCTAATTCACCTGCAATGCAAGAAAGGATAAATGAATGAGTTATGTGAGGGGGGACAAAAGCGGGAAATATAGTAGCGTCAATAACTTTTAGAGTTTTATGGAGAAGAACTCTTACCATGGATGGACCCAACACACTCACTGTACTCTCAAAGTGTTTTCAGTGCAACAGTTTTACACAAGAACAAATTCAGTAGAGTGCCACCGCACATTCATATTTGCCAAACTCTGCCAAACTCTATTATTGTAAAGTCAGACTGAGATTTCAGCTGCAGATTGTGCAGTGCAAGTATTCAGATCCTTTACTGAAAGAAAATTAGCAATACCACTCAAAAATACTACATTACAAGAACAAGTACTCACAAGTACTTCATAAGAATGTTTCCTTTTTAAGAACACAACTCTGGGGTATTTAACTGTTTCAGTAAAACACTACATTCAGGAATAATGTTTTACGGCTATTGCCTTATTTTAGAGTTGTTGTTCAGTCAAGCACTCTGTCTCTACTAACTCTCACCGTCGATTTTATGTGATTCAACCTAAAGCCCTGTCTTTAAATATGACTCAGTTACTCAAGACAATCAAGCCTACTGCACTTTCCAGTCAGCTGGTGTTTGATCTCTCATACTGTGTGCTGATCAAGATGAGGCAGTAGAGTCTCAGACAAATGTGATGATTCATGAGCTGATCCCCCTTCTAGGGCAGCCAAATTCTGTCCAAATGTAATGTTTCTGAGAAAAAAAGATTCACAATGAAGAAGCTGGACAAAAATGGATTTATGTAATTCCTTTCTGCTTGACTGTATACAAATCAAATGTACTATTTGTGATAAAATGGCAGCTGTCAAATATGTGATTCTTTACGTTGATAATACTGTTCCATATGCTGCAAGTTTCTTTGGTTGTAGGATGTCATCAGACTGCGTCAGAACAGCGTAGCTACGGGGTCAAAATTTCCACCCCCCTGAGGGTCTGAGATGCATACCATGTTCAAAGCCCCTAGTTTGAACCCAGACGAGGATGTTTGTTTCTTGTCTTTGCTCCCTCCCCTCATTTTCTGTCAACTCTCCACCAGATATTTTCAATTAAAGGCAAATAAATTCCCCCAAAAGTAGCTTATTTAAATCCCCAACAGATTCATGTTTGGACTTGAAATTCGTGCTTGTTCAAATTGATTTCACTGACGTTTTGAGGCTGTTAGAGTGAGAAAGAGAATATATCTTGATTTGACATTAAATCCATAATGATCACTATTTCTTAAACCCCAAATTTTCACTGATATTCTTGTCAGTCACCCACTGTAGTAACTGTTTAACCTAAACCCAAATTTGAGCAACATTTTTATCCTCATTTTTAACCCCATTCCTCACCCCTACTCCATCTTAATTCTAATCTTAACTCTAAACCAAAGTGTTAATCCTAAACTAAGCCCTTCAGGAGGGGAGCAGCATCAGAATTGACTCACTTTGGTGGGTTTTCCTCATCTTTCTATCACTGTGACAGTGTCTTGGTCCTCATAAGTATAAGAACATGATAGACCACACACACACACACAGGCGTGCATGCACACTAACATTACTAATACACACGCATTCATAAATCTAATGTCACCTCTATTCCAGCAGCCTGTTTTTCCCCAGAGGGCTTTATCAGAGCTTTGGAGGGCTGATTGGAGGAGGCAGCAGTAATGACTGCAGGTCATGAGGTCACAACCCTGTTATGATAACTAAACTCTGAGGTCAGACGCCTGAGCGGCAGCGTGCTCTGCCTGCTGATGATGCCTGATAACAGCAGAGAACAGAACATTGCTTTGTTATTTTAACAGTTTAAATCAAAATGTATCCATCAATGGAATTTGCTCAGTTTTCCATTTCAAACACCAACTGACTGTCCCAGTGTGGTGACAATGACTGAGCCAGAAGAAGTCTTTCTTTTGGGATTGTTTTCCCTTTATCTTGCTGCAGCTACTATTTTAGACCAGTAAATTTGTGTATTCTATTGTAGAGGGTATTGTATGGGAGTGTTGTAATTGGCTCTAAAGTAGTCAGAAATTGTCTGATTTTAAATAAATTTAAGTTTAAAATAAACTTTACCCTGTCCATTGTAAAATAATGTTTCACCTATTTTTTCATTTTATAATTAGAACTTAAGTGAATACTCATACCAATACTCAGCAGTCTTGTTTTTTTTTTTAGTTTAATTTTCAACACCATATCTCTGTTATAATCTTCAGATTCACACTGATTTTTAGCTAATTCCTTTCGCAAACTGTAGAAGAGGTATCAACTCGATTAATGAACATGCGAAGGCAAAATTGGAAAATCAACCTCCACATAGAACTGACACTTGACATATTTTCCTCATTATGTGGGACTGACTGCAGAATGCCATTCAGGCTGATTTTACAAGGCTTTACAAGGAATTGTACAGCAGGCGTTCCACTTTATTACTGAAAAACTTTCATATCTGTAGCATTGCAGGTTTCTTTCTGGTTCTGCTTTAAAAACATGCTTTGTGAGATCTTTGCTTTGGATGCTCCCAAGTCCTGCACAGTATATTTTTCATCTTATGCATATATGACAAAACTATGATTCTTTATGTTAAGAGAAATAATACATGATTTTTGGCCTTCCAAGTACAGGTTCTCTTATACCTACTTGATTAGATGCTGCTGAATATGAAGAGCACAATTATTTTTTTCCAAAGAAGTCTGTGCCATTTCAACATTTGTGGACACTGTCCAGTGTGGCATTATGTAATGAAGCTTGTTTAAAATGTAGTCAGCAGCTAGAGTATGTTTATTCTGCACCAGAGTGTGTTTTCACTTCTTCCCAGACAGACGAGCAAACAGTCAAACATGCAGACAGACAGGCGTGTTGGTGTAGTCAGACATACAGGCAGACTGACTTCCACAGACGGTCAGAGCACATGTGTAAATCTGGCATAATGCTGATTTTTTACTTTTCCCAAAGAGGACTGCTAGCTTGGCAGAAAGGAAACAAGAATTATTCAATCAAACTGCTCTCCTTCCATATCCAGATTTGACTCCAGCAGCATAAAGCTTGCCGCATAATCCTTTTATCAAACCCTCCGATGGAATACTCTTATTGGAATTGCCCAGAGAGAGAAATAATATTAAGGTCATTTCTATCTCTAGTTTATTTTCACCTTAAAAAAATCAGCCCTGCTTTCCGTTTTTATCTTGAGACAATAATTACTTCAGGTTTGTGGATGGAGACCTAACTGCTGATTATGAATGTTCTGTGACCACTGAGGGAATCTCTGCCCTCATCAGTAATAACAGAATCAAATTGTCCTCTTTTAAAAAAAGAAAAAAAAAAAACATCCTCTCTGGGAAAGCGTGTTCATACAGTGCTGTGTTGAACCTCCATCAGGAAGGTTGGAGGGAAAATGTAATGTGGGTCAGCTGGTGATGATGGCTGGTAGTACTAATATCTCTAAAGTGATAGATATGGAAGCTGTGACAGCTGCTGTTCTGTCCTGTCAGCATTTTACAGCTTCATATCTCTGCTGTGAGGGTTTAGGTTGGTCTGTGCAGCCCCTGGTTTTGTTGTATTAAAACAATATTCCGCAGAGTGAGGAAATTATTCTACAAGCTGTTTTACTCTGAGTTCAAGTGCATTTTGTGTTTAATGATTTCAATAACTTCAGTAACTTCAGTTGTAATGTTTATACCTGGTACATGTCCACATTCAATATGTAGGCCTAGGTAGCTGGCAGGGAGGTTACTAAAGCTGCGTTTACATTATCTGACCCATATTCATGTATGCAATCCAACATTTTCAACCAGAAGAAAGTAAATGGCAAAAACTCACAAGGTTTTTCGATGTTTCCTATATGAAATACTTACATGCAGAAACAATTTCCCTTGTTTCCTACAACCCTGTTGACAAGAAAGTTGGGACACTGTGTAAAATGTGAATAAAAACAGAATGTAATCGTTTGTGCAAACGCACTGTGTTCACTGACAACGGCTTTACGAAGAGGTTTTTCGAGACCATGTACTAATATCCTTTATCATAGTACTCATCCGCGCCATCCTCGCTTGTGAACGACTGAGCCATTCCAGGATGCATCTTTCATACCCTTTCATGATACTATCACCTGTTCCCAATCAACCTGTTTACCTGTGGAATGATCCAAACGGGTGTTTTTGGAGCTTTCCACAGCTTTCCCAGTCTTTAGTTGCTCCTGTCCCAACTAGTTTGAAATGTGTTGCTGCATCAGATTCAGAACAAGCAGATATTTACAAAAACCAACGAAGCTGATGAGGTCAAAATGAAATATATTGTCTTTCTACTGTTTTCATGTGAGTAGATGTTAAAAATGTTTTGCAGATGATCATGTTCTGTTATATATATTTTTTACACAGCGCCCCAACATTTTTGGTAGTTGGATTGTCAACAAATGTAAAATCAGAGCATTTTGAAATTCTTATTTTTTTCCAAATGTTTGGCCAGTTGGCAAAAATGCTTTCACACCTGTGTTGAATATATATATTTTTAAGATTATTATTATTATTTTTTTTTTTTTTGGTAGTTTTGGCCTGTATTGGATAGTGCAGCTGAAGAGAGACAGGAAAGTAGGGAGAGAGCGGGAATGACAGGCAAAGTGCTCTGTGTTAGAAGTGAACCTGGGCTGCAGTAAGGACAGAGTCCAACACATTTGGACTGAAATGAGCACTTTCTGGAGATTTTTTGTCAAACATCTCAAATAAATACATTCTAAAGTAATTGTCCTACACCAGGTTGTGAGAAAACTCAATGGGGAAAAAACACTTTTTAAGAGTCAGTTTCAATGAGGAAATTTGTGTTTTCAATAGTTTATCAGTTTATAGTATATCAAACTGTGGCTACACAGACAATATTTGTACAATTAGGATGAATTCTTTTGGTGTCTTCAGAGGGAATGGTTGATAGTTAAAGGGGCAGTGCACTTATTTTACACATCAGGTTCACTCTTCATGAGGTGTAATACTCAGCCAGTTGAATAATGTCTTTATGGCTCTGGAGAAAGTGCTTAATTTATGGATTAATGGGATGATTTGAATGGGGTGGGTGTGGGGCATGTGAAAGTGTATGTACTTTCCAGGGAGGGTATAATGATAGATGCTATGATGCTGCTCAACAGAAAGTGTAGCATTCAGTGTTTTGCAGCCTGAACCAAGCTAAGGACTAAAAGTCATGATATTTCAGCATCTGCTGCTTTTCTGCCATTCTTTTTTAATCTGTCTTTTTTTGCCACCAACATTTGGGATACACGTTGTTGGGCTACTCCTCACTGGTCAAGTGACACTAATATTACCACAGAATAGTGATTGTCCTCTATTGGCTTCCTCTGTACTTTACACTATAGATGATATGTTTATGCGATAAGCTAAGTTTGTATTCCACCAACACAATCTGAAAAAATAAGGTAGTGGTACTTGCAATTTGGGGCCACCTTAAATTTTACAGCATCATTTCTTATTTTTTAGCCACTTTTTTTTCTTTCAACAGCTGTTGGATGGATTGTCATGAAATTTGGCACATTCATGTTCCCCTCAGGATGAATAGCAATAACTGACTAATTCTCTGGTGCCACCAGCAGGTCAAAATGTGTCCAATACTTCCATCTAATAAACTAAATGACAAGTATTGATAACTGACAACTCAGCTCTACTTCATGTAAATTCTAATTTGCAAATGTTAGCATGCTGAGACGCTAAACTAAGAAGGAGATAAGGATGATAAATGAAACCCGTTTAGCACCAGTATATTAACACTGTCATTCTGAGCGTGTTAGCATCATGGACATGGTTAGCATCATAATCATCTTGTAGCTCAAAGTACTGCTGTGTTTACAGACAGACCAGCTGGCATGGCTATGGACTTTTTTTTTAACCATGTTAGTGGTGCTACAGTTGGTATGGCAGTGTCAGTGGGTTGATGCATCCCACCATATGGTCAAGTTTGGTTTAGTTTATGACCAAATACCTAAAAATTCATGATCAATCTCAGCTGTACTTTGTGTATTCATGCTAACACATTAAACAAAGTTAGCGAGCCTGGTAAACACTACAGTACCTTGTGAACATCAGCATGTTATTATTGTCATTATGAGCATGTTAGCGTGCTGATGTTATCATTGAGCTCAAAGCACTGCTGTCCGTCACAGTGCTGCTACAATATCTGTAGACTCTGAAATTGTGTAAAAGGCATCATTACATTGAATTTATTCCTGATAGTAGACAGGTGTAACCATGTTAAGATCCTGTTCTTTTCCTCACTAAAGTGTTCTGCAAATGGTTTGTTGGCTTAGTGGGCCCAGTTGTTTATTCCTGAGTGTTAAGACAGTTCAGTTGCTGCTCAGTGTGTGAATCAGATCCTCTTTATGTCAGAAAGAAGGAAAAACAAAGAGTGTGTTTCAGTATGCTTGACGAGTGAATTTCTGCCTGTGAAAGATGTCCAGTTTTGTTGGCCGATCGACCTCTGTGATGGTTACCGTTTCATCACACTGATGGAATGACACATCCTGCGACCTGGCCTCTGATGACTGGTCAGTGGATCCAGGAATTGACTGACTCCTGTCCATTAGTCTCTCTGACCTGGAGCGGCCACGCAGGACCCAGACCATCACTTCATCCTACATTCTGTAGTGTGTGATGATATGGTAATGGCATAACAAGCCATAGTTCACTCTACACTGGCTAGTCCTCTGCTGCAAATGTGTGTTTGTGTTAGCTAGGAGGCAAGTGAGCTCTAAAGCTGTGTGTGTGTGTGTGTGTGTGTGCGCGTGTGCATCTGTGTGTGTGTATGTGTGTGTGGTGTGTGTAACTACAGCCCTATAATTATCCTCCTGAGGAAAACAAGTGCAGAGTGAGTGGTCCATTGTGGAAAGAGGATTATAGCCTGTGAGAGAACAGAACGCTGTGCGCTTTGTGTTGGCTAATGTTTTTGAGTTTGGTCTGAGCTGTTTGATTTGAGGTGTGTGTGTGTGCGCGCATGTGTCTGTGTGAGCACGTGTGGGTGCATTATCAAATCTAATGGTCGAAATGTGTCACATTCTATCAATTTCTGTCCTTCCTGTCCGTTCTGCAGAATATGCAACTTTGTTGTCTTGGAATGTGGCCTAGTGTCAGGCCAGAGCGGGTGGTCATATTAATATGACACACACACACAGGCACGCAACATGCTTCCTCTCACAATCAAACACCGCATTTAGTTTGTTTTGATTAAGGTGTACAACCCAGAGAGGTGCAGAGACAAGGAGAGCGAAAGAAGGAAAGAAAGAGAAAGAGAAGGCAGGCTTTTTTTCTCAGAGTTCCCCGTGTCAGTCGTGTAAGAAAGCCGCCAAACCAATAATTTTGTCAAGTTCTTTTTTTAGCGGAGCGGCTGAAGCGTCTTTGGATTGCCACATGTATAAAGGCAGCCCATATAAAGCCATTCACAGCACTGAATGAACACGCCATCTGTGGGGCTTTCTTATTTCCTCTTCTCTTTTCTTCCCCTCCTTTTTCAAGCCTTGTAATCAAATTTGAGCAAAATCAAATGGTGGGAGGATAGAGAGAGAGAGAGCAGTGGGGTGGGGGGTGGGGGGTTCAATGAAAGTACCTTTTGTTGGTCTGAAACGAGCAAGTAATTTACAAAATGCCCTCCCTTTGTGCAGGGGGCTAAGGGAAGAAAGAAATCAGTAGCTTTTAGAAGCTAGGCCTTGCGCTGCGACGGGCAAGATAATGAAAGCCGTCTTGTGTTTGTGGGCTAGAGAGCATCTCAAAGGCAGACCGGGCCCCGGCTCAGGGTTAGCTCGGCTGCTGAAAAAAAAAACAAAAAAACACAACACTCTCCTCTGTGTATGTGCGTGTATGTGTGTGTGTTTGGCAAAGAGCGGCAAAACAGGACGGCTGTGCCCGGCTACTCTTGGCAGAGACACTCCGAGGAACAGACAGAGTTGTCGATGCTGAGGAGAGACGAGGGATGAAAGAATGGTTTCACCGGCACTGAAGGCTGCTGATCTCCTCATACCTGTTGTCCTGTTGCAGGTGCGTCTGGCCAGCCCCTACATTCAGAGATGCAACACCTCCATAGAGGGGTGTAGGGGAGAGATGAAGATGCAGAGGAGGAGATGAAACATCCTGCAGGGATCATTGTGCTGAAGGATTATGAGGGGCAGGAACAGGATTTCAGCTGACTGTTTTCATCCTCTGTTCCTCTGCTTGGACGTCTCGGACTGAGCACCTGACTGCTGAAGACACTCAGTGTTTACCTGCATGGATCTGCTGGATTATTACCTGAGTGGCACCTGGGCAGGCTGCTGTCGGGATTATTACAGGTTAGACCATTTGGGATAACGGTGCATTTCTATTTGCGCAAACTGAACTTAGTCTAACTTGTTGAGAAAAAGACGAAATAAGATAAACAGACGCTGAGTCTGAACTGTTTACTTGAGTTACTGGCAGTCATTCTTGAAGTTAAAATGATTAAATTATTCATAATAACAGGTCATTTAAAGGTCTGCTTTCTCTGGCCTCCAGATTAGTTCCTGGTTTACAGTGTATGGGCTGTTACCTGAAGTCCCTTCCTGCGTTGCAGAGGCTGGTGAGTCATGACAATCCATGTGACAGATATTACAAATATGTATTGTTTCTCTATGTCTTTTTCTTTCTTTCCTCTTTGTCTATATCTCTTTTCCACTATCTGGCTGTCTAGCTCACCATTTACTCAGTTCTCTGTGTACCTCTTAGACAGCCATTGCTTCCCTCCTGCTTACTTATTGTATATCTCATGTGCCATCTGACGTGAATTAAATTAGGGATTCTGTCTGTAGTTTTGTTTATCTACGTCTATCTAATCTCTTTATACCTGTTTGTTATTGCTTGTTCAGTTTTTCTTTAATTCATTTAATACATTTTTGTCTTGGTTGTTTTTTTTTTACCAATTACACAGCCAAAGGCAATAAATTTAATTCCAACTTGGCAAATGATGCCATATGTCATGATGCTTCATCTTCGTGGTGTTATTGTCAGGATATTTCTTATTCTAGTATAGCGCAGTAGATGAAAAAGAACTTTTTGTTTGGAGTATTGTTTTTATAATCTTATCAATTAAATAGAGAGATGTAGACAATATGATGCCACTTTTAATACATTTTCTGTGAAGCTGCAGTGGTTTGTGATGGCCAAACAATTGTTTAAGTGCACATAAAGTCCAGTTACAGTCCAGCAGGCACCTTGTCTTGGGCCTGTTGAACAACATTCTGGGATGTGCATTCTCTTACTGTCTACTGAACATTACATGTGTATAGCATCGAAAACTATGGTAGATTGCTTTTTTTTTTTAATGACAAACATTGTAGTGATACTGCCTCAAAACATACCTCCTCTCACATAAAATCATTGTTACAGAGAAGAAATCCACCATATAACAGAACTATGTTTTCTAAGTCAGTAAATAGAGCATTACAGTAAGACTGGAATATATTCTTACATCTGTTGAATAGGCCTGTTCATCTAAATGACTTCTATTGTGAATGTGATGTGTGAACAAGGAAATATCTCTGTCTCAGTAAAATCACTTCGTAAAATTATTTCAGTGGTGAAAAGTAACTGCCTAAATTTACTCAAGTATTGTACTTTAATGCAATTTAGAGATAACTGTCCTGTAGATGCATATTTCCATTTTCTACTACTTCATACTTACTCCACTGTAATTTCATGGGCAAATATGGTACTTTTTACTTTACTACAGTAATTTGAACTCAACTTTAAAGTGCAATTACTTAGCAAATAAAAGTAATCATGCAAAATACAATCAACTAGTAAATTATAATATGTTGTTATATGTTAAGGGATATATTTACAAGCTATCCAGCACTATATAAAGTTAATAAAAGTTTGCCCCACCTTTACCAGCTGCAACACTGATGTGATGTGCACATGAATGCGTCATTAATAATATAATCTACTAAAACATTGCAATGCATTCTGAAATAGGCCATTCTGCAAAATTAGTACTTTTACTTTTTGAGCTTTCAGTACATTTTTATGCTAATATGACAGTGTTTTTACTTTGGATGCAAGCACACTACTGCATATTTCCCCACTGTGGTATTGCTTCTTTTGCCTAACTTAAAGATCTGAGTACTTGCTTACTTTTCTGGCGGTTTTTCATAATTCCATTATGTGGAGCTACGCTACTACAGTCCCCCAAAAGCAATGTGTCACACTTGATAGATCCAAAAATTGTCTCTCTTCACTTCACTTCATCATCAGTGATGACACAAAGTGACACTGATTCATGAATATCCCAAATCACATCAGCGTCTGTATGAGGAGTGGTGAATGAGTGAACAAGGAAGCGATGTCAGTCACAATGCTAATCAACAGTTCAACCTTCTTCAGTGTGCAAGGTGTATTAAACTGTGGATAACGACAGCAGCAGCTCTTCTGCTTGTTGTTATCATGTGATAACTTTAACCAAACCTGACTTCATCGTTAGTTAAACTGACTGCAAACAAACTACAAACAAAAGATTGGTGGTTCTTGGCCATGGAATAAACATGACGATACACTCAGTCTGCTCTACAAAATAAAAAAAAACTCCACCTTCATATCAAAGCATCTGACTGTATTGTCTAGAACTGATGACCGAAATTCCATTTGAAATGTCCTGATATATGATTTTAACCACAAAAGCTCCCTCACTGTAGACCTTAGAGGGCATTAAAATGTCATTTACAATGGTCTTGGATATTTTTTCTTTCCTTCTGTAGACTGGAACATTAGAAATACATCTAAACTACAAGTGAGACTGCTGCAGCAGTGGATTGTTCAAGCAGGAGGCTGTTAAATCTTTTTTGTGGTATTTCAGTCAGTGCCATGTGACCTGTAGCTACAGTATCCAGGAAGCTCATTGACTCTTAATAGGTATGGTGACTGCAGTGTAGATGTGGCAGCCAGTAGCTCCCTCAAACTTTCCTACATTTTTGTTTTAGTTTGTGTTTTTTTTTTTAATCTTCATTAGGAATTAGGTATTA